>NC_088868.1:39055960-39355960 GCF_032884065.1 Artemia franciscana
CACTGACTAGCGAAATTTGGAAGTATATATACATCATTCTACATTCATTAAATTTTTCTTTTGGAGAGAAGGCAGAAGAACATGTAAATTTATAGGCCAATATTTTTCAAGAAAGGTAACCTCCAGGCCAATCTGAGGAAAGGGAGGCTTCCGAATCAACCAATAGTAAAAAAAGAGACTGAAATACTAATTTTATACTTTCGTGCAGTCTTCTAAGAAAAACAACAAATAGTAAAAAAGCAATAAAAAAAAAATCTGGAATATACTAAATGCCTACTTTAACATATCCATTCAGTTGATCAATTTCTAGAATACAACGGTGTCTGGCAAAACTACTTTCCGGTTCAGGTAAGTACACCGAGAATTCTCTTGGTGTAGTTCCCACAACAATAACTTTTTATTTTTAATTTTTTTATAATTTTTTATTTAAGAAATATAATATAATTTTTATTTTTAAGAAACCCTTTTTTTTTCTTCCCTCAAATAAATTCCAATATACGTGACAGAAATTTAAAAATTACTATTCAAAAACTTTACGTTGATGCACTCAAAAAAATCTTTTAAAAACTAAATGTATTGTCGAGCTATTGTCTGTCACAAGAAAATCCGAAAGCTTAACTTGAAAATAGTATATTATAAATCAGATTAAAAGGTTTAATTGCTCAATAAAAAAGGGGAAAAGATCCAGTCGTGGAAAATTTTTTATGTCTATTTAACCTATTTAGAGCGGAACTGCTTTTCCAAAAGCCCCATCTATCATGTCGAACCTTGGGTGTAAAAAATCAAATTCCTGCTAGATGTGACAAGTGAAACAAGTTACAAATAAAAAAAAAATAAAAAATTAATTAAAAAATTTAAATTAAAAAAACAATATTAAGAGTTAAAAAAATAAAAAAATTAATTAAAACTTTTAATTAAATAATTTAATTAAAAAATTAAAAAATTTACAGGTAAGCGAAAAAAGGCTAGTATTTTCGGGTTTTTGCTAAAGAACAGCTACAGCTTAGGCACATATATTGACAGTAATACATGTCTGTTAGAAAAATGGGACACCTCACATCGTCGCAAACGGACATGGTCAGTATAGTGAACTTTTGACTAATTTCCTAAGAGCGAGCGCATCAAAGCACAAGAAAGGTACATAAATTCGTCATTGCCCAGGTGCAAACGAGGATCCAAGGAAAATTAGCGACACATGATGTGTTCCAAAACTCTTCAATGGAGAACATAAGCTTTTCATCACAGCATATACGTACCTAGGCTGTTATGAAAAGTAGTTTCTACAAGGAAGAATTTGAATTTATGTTTCAAAACAAGGCAAACATAGTTTAGATGCTAAAGCTAAAAAAAAAACCTGGCTACACTTGCATTTTAGAAGAGGAAATATATACCATTTTGGAAGAAGTGGAAACTCTTCATTGTTTTGGGTCTAAAATAGGCTACAGGATTGCGGATTAGACGAATCGATCAAATGCATTTCATTTAATAAGACGTGTTATAAAATAACTCTCTGAAAAAAAAGTACCGTACAATCCTTCTTCAATCACTGAAGAGATATAACACAGTAAACGCACCCACGGCCAGAGAAGAATCTTAGTACTCGCTGTCCCTTTTTTAATTATCAAACTTATAATATAAAAATCCCGTAGAAATCCCAATCCCTCTCAATAGCCCCTTCCATGTTTCGTGGGTGTTTCGTTTTTGAATAAAAGTAAAAAACGTCCAACTGCAATGGTATATCTATCTAAACCACAAGATGCTGTAAATACACAATTCAGCTTGAATACATTTTTTTTTTTATTGACATTCTGACTATCCATATTTTATCTTGGTATTTCGCAAGTTACGCAATTGTTAAACATTTCGTATTTCAAATTGTGTAAACGGGCAACAGCATTTAAATTGCGTAAATGTGCAATCTTGCTTAAACTGCGTACTAAATTTCTTAATTTTCTCCACAAGATTTTTGACCTGATAACTCTGACACGCAAGTAGGTAAGGGATGGAGCTTCAGGTTTCTTCCTTGGAGCACCCCCACCCCCTTGATTTAAGGGCGCACACCTAGATCAAAATTGGAAACTTTGGACTAAGAACAACATCAAAGCTACTCAAAATTTGAGCTTTTCATTTTGAAAATTCAAATACAGTATTACAACAAATATTAATCATAATTCGGTATAAAAAAAAAGTTTTTAGTAGCTTTTGATGCACATGACACTATTTTCTTACCGTCGAAAATACGGTTTTCGACTATGCTGAATAAAATGGCTATCTCAGAATTTTGATCCGGTGACTTTGGGAAAAAATGAGCGTGGGAGGGGACCTATGTGCCCTCCAAGTTTTTTGGTCGCTATAAAGTGCAAAAAGAAACAACAAATAAACAAATAAAGACGTATCGGTGATCAGTCTTCTGGCAAAAATACAAAATTCCACATTTTTGTAGATAGGAGCTTGAAACTTCTACAGTAGGGTTTTCTGATACGCTGAATCTGATGGTGTGATTTTTGTTGAGATTTTACGACTTTTAGGGGGTGTTTCCCCCTTTTTTCGAAAATAAGGCAAATTTTCTCAGGCTCGTAACTTTTGATGGGTAAGACTAAACTTGATAAAATCTATGCATCTAAAATCAGCATTAAAATGTAATTCTTTAGATGTAACTATTGGTGTCAAAATTCTGTAAGTTTCGGTTACTATTGAGCCGGGTCGCTCCTTACTACAGTTCGTTACACCATGAACTGTATGATGACTCTAGAAAAAAAAACACTATTTCATGTTTTAAGTAAATTTTTGAAACTATTCACAGAGCAAGTGACGTTTTAAAAAGAAGTCAAAACAATTCATTTAGAATATATGTGTATATATATCCACGAATATATATATATATAGATATATATATATATATATATATATATATATATATATATATATATATATATATATATATATATATATATATATATATATATATATAATGAAAAGAGAAATCACCAATGCAACAGCACAAACACAAAAAAAGACAGAAGGAGAAAAGGAAGTCTGTTTTCCTACATTAGTGATTAATATAGATCAGCACTTGAATGAGGCCTTAACCCTACTCATCCACACAATCACATAGGTCAAACAGCATAGCCATACACAATCAACCATAAAGAATAATCCATGGACAGGTAGTCGTGTCATCAGTAAGTATAAGTCGTCATTTACCAAACATAAAAAAAAAAAAAAAAAATACAAATAATTCAGAGGCAACAACCCAACACAAGGGCTCATCAGGAGAATACACGTGCTGAGTTGAGTGGATGTATTACTTCATCTTCGAAAAAGTCAACATTTATGAAAGGAAACGCTATAGAATTCAGACTGAAAATAATAAGCTGCAGGCGAGCAATAGTAATAATAGCTATACCAGTAAAATAGCGTATAACCATTATACCTTTAACTATAGGCATGATCCGTACAGTATGTAGACATACAGGTATGATAGGTATAAAAGATCGCAACTAATATATGGGTAGGTATATTCTATAGGCATACCGGTATGATAGGTTCAAAATATCGCAGCTAGTATATACAGCATAAATAAAAACTCTTTTTCTTAACAACTATCAAATCTGATATTAAAATTTTTTTTTCACGTTCAAAATATTCTTAAGACTTAAAAAAAAAGAAAAAGAAAACCAACATTAAGAACCATGGGCAAATTGCGCCTATATGAGAATATGTCGTACTATGGGGATGCGGTATAAAGACCTAATTTCTGTATCCTTTGTTTTGTATATGGTATTTTTGTATATATAAATATATATATATATATATATATATATATATATATATATATATATATATATATATATATATATATATATATATATATTACTTAAAAGCTAAAAAGAAACTTAAATGGTAAAGTCCTTCCCCCTCCCTAACTAGTGCAGGTCCAACGTATAATACGAGAACCAGCTTGTCTACATTTATATAACCCAAAGCTACTGAGCGTATAGACAAACTTATGACAGCTCACAGGGGTTAGAGGTTGGAGCCATCCTTGAAGCGCTCCCCCCACGGACGGAGAGAGGCATAGTCTTTACATAGCCAACTTTCAATAAAATTCAATTTTAATACAGTAGAATAAGGCTGAATTCATTATAACAAGCCTCATACGCTTCAAAAAATAGAAATAATAACGTTTCATTGATTCTCGTACCCTGGGTTCCCACTGATGCGATTTTACACAAAAACGGCCGTTTTACGTTATCCATCAAATTTCCTCCGTTTTTTGCTGCAATTTTATGCGTCATAGCTGTTCAACGGCTGCCTTGAAATATGTCTACTAAGCCATTTAAAATCGCATTTGTTTTTCTTCATTGAAAGCTTTGTAGAGCCATAAATTGCACGTAACTAAGAAATCAATCATGTTCAGAAGTTTTCCATTAATATTTGAAAAACAACATGTGGGTTGTTTCCTTCTAATACAAGATTTTGTTGCTCGAGGCCTAGGGACATATTTCAAGGGAAGTGGCATAGAAGATAAGAATTATATTTTTCATAAGACATAGTTAGCCAAGCTTAAAACAGGTTAGACCTTTGAATATTTTTCTTCGCTTCTAGAACTTGATTTATCCAAATTCTATGCATATGCTTTTTAAATATCTCATAATTATTTATATACAATCATAACTATATCATATTTATATCATCATATCATATAATATTTATATCATAATCATTTATTTTCGAGCTTCAAGTGCTGCAGTGAACCGTTTCAGTCTGAAATTTTCTCCGATTTAGCTCTATCCGCCGTCCGTGAGCCGTTTTGCTTAAAAAAAGATCGCATTAATGGAAACCAAAAGTTAAATGTCGAATCCGGAACTCTAGGTATGCTTTCGTTCACAATTATGTTGCTGCAATTTTCTAAAAACTATAAAACACTGCGATACAACAAACATATAGTATATTTTAAATTCAAGACATTGAAGATTTTAGCCAACAGGGAAATATAAAGAAAAAAATCATCTAAAAACATTAATAGATGCAAAAACTTTTGTTAAGTCAAGAAGTTGGATCAACTGCCATCTATTTTCTTATCTCTATGAGCACCATTGTTTTCAAGATTGTCATGAAATATTTGAAAACAAGGAACGAGACACAAATTGACTTGACACTCAGGGCAGCAGTACTTGGTTTTCCGTCGAAGTATTTTCATTGTCCCTGGTATTACGGAGTTCCAACAGTAAATACAACCCAAGGCAGGCCCATTCCGTTGAACTGGGCAGTGACCACTATTGGCAGCTATAGGAGAAATAAATATTTTAATTAAAAAAACAGTATATAAGCTCTATAGGGGTTGAGTAATTACTATTTTCCGTTCCCAGTGAGTCTCCAATAGTGGTTTTTGAAGCTACAAATTATTTTATTTCTTTTTTAATTATTATCAGTTTACTCTTATTTTTTACATTTATTATTTGCTTCGTATTATCATTTTAATCTAGATTCAATATTATAATCAATTAATAACTTAATTACTAACTAATGAAAAAAAAAAAAATTAATTAGACTTAAATTAGTAACTAATTACTTACGTAAATACTAACTCAGTAATTCTAAGTTAATAGTTTTATTTCATTATTTCTAAGCCATTTCTATCGTTTTACAATCACCGAAGTACAATCGCAATTGCTCTGGTCTATAAAGCCTGGAACTCTATTGCTCCATATGGCTGAAACATAAACTAGTAACTTGTATACGCGTGAGACAATGAACTTGACGCCTTTATAGGTTCTATAGCAAAACCTTATTAACTTGACGCCTCTATTTTTCTATAGCAAAATCTTATCATCATAAATGTTTTTGGTTAAGGACGGTCATACAGATCAAGTCCTACTTGTCCCTTTCTCCTTGCTAACGTGACAACATTAGCATACAAATACGCGAAATTTCCTTGTTTTTCAAGCTGGCGGACTGCAGAAATTCCGGTAAAATGATGTGACACTCAAAAGAAACACCCGAGGTCACCCATTATAATTTTTTTTAGTTTATGTGGCTAAACTATTTAGAATTGATTGAGCGGTGTTGCCACAGCTTGTTGAGCTTAAATAATAGATCCAAAAAAAAACAAACTAAAAGGCGGCCCCCACTTTCCCTGAAATCTTCGGAAAACTATTTAACTTCTCCTGTTTTGTGCCGGAGATAGAGGTGTTCATTTTTGATAAAAGTTGCATCACTAGAAAGTGCGAATTCTTTTTTTTTTTTCTATTAAACAGAGCAGAATCGTCTTTTTAAAGTTCAGGTAAGGGCAGTCCCTAAAAATATTGGCTAGCCAGCTAGCCAGTCTAAGATAGAAAAACGCTACAATTCACCTCAAAGGGAGTATCGTCTGAGCAATTTGGCAGCTTTGGGAGTTCATTGTGGTGCCACCCGATTTGATTGACAACCATGTCGATAAAAGTAAAATAAAGTTTTATTGTCTTTTCAACAATTTTTAAGGTACCGCGTCCTTTTAAGGGTTTACAATAAAGGCAATTTCAGTGGTAGGCTATAACTATTTCGCTAGTTAAATCTGAGGAATTTCTGGCTCTTTTCAGAGTCACCCCCCACACCAAAACACCTTAATTGCAAAGAACTATTGAGTTGAATCTGGACAAAAGCTATCATTTCCAAAACAGCGTCCGATTCACAAGGCTATAACTCTGAAAACGCGCTTTTTTTCCTTTTATTTTTTGCTTTAGGTACTATGGGCCAGGGTTCGCTCTGTCTAGATTGAACCTACTGCTGCATCTATGATTATCAGTGCAATTCATTCAACTAGGTTGATTTCTTTTTTGATTCTATCAATTTATCTTAAAGATTTCGTAGTTGCACACTAACAGTTAAGGAGGGGTGGGCATGAAGTCCCAAAGAGTGCAACTTATCACATTTTATTAAAGCGGTATATCTTTTAGATATACCTTTTAGATATATCTTTAGATGTAAGAAACATACAAAGTACAAAGAAGATACAGAACAATATCAGAATCCAAACAATTTGGATTAAGCCAATGGCCCAAAGACCCCCCCTGGTACGCTCAGCCCCTGTCCGTTAGTAATTTGAGAAAAAAGAAATCATAATCTGAAAGTCATTTCTAGCCAACCTGATCTGATTCCTGGAAAACAAAAATTCAGAAGAATTTTTTTTTTGATCCAATGAAATTAGAAGATAGAGAGACTTCCCATTTGAAAAAAAAATATTCAGTTCTACTGTATTTTTATTAATGCAGATAAAAGATAACACTCAAACTTACTTCTGTTTTCTGCGACGTTGTGCTATCAAGCAATTAAATAAAAAAAACAAGTTTTTTCAACTGAAAGTAAGGAGCGACATTAAAACTTCAAACAAAAAGAAATTACTTTGTATATGAAAGGGGCTGCTTCCTCATCAACGCCCCGCTCTTTACGCTGTAGTTTGACTTTTTCTCTCAACTCTACTTTTTAAAACAGTAAAAAATTTAGCGTAAAGAGCGGGGCGTTGATGAGGAAGCAGCCCCTTTTATATACGAAATAATTTCTGTGTTTTAAGTTTTAATGTCACTCCTTACTTTCAGTTAAAAAAACTTGTCTTTTTAGTTTAATTTCTGAACGTTTTTTAATCAATCCATGTTTTGATTTTGGCTCTCTGCAGAGGAATAATTAAAGCGAACTTTGCATATTCATTTTTTTTTTGGCTAAATGGGTGTCGTATAGTTTTGATGGAATGATTTTGAGAAAAAAGGAGCGGGGGACGAAGCCTAGTTGCCCTCCGATTCTTTAGTTACTTAAAAAGGCAACTAGAACTTTTAATTTTTTACGAATGTTTTTAGTAGTAAAAGATATACGTAACTTATAAATTAGCTTACGCAACGAACTTTTGTATTCTCATGTTTTTATTAAATATATGAGGGGGTTCACCCCCTCGACAGTATCTCGCTCTTTACACTAAAGCTTAAATTTTGTCCCAATTCATTAAGAATGACCCCCTGAATCTCAAAAGCCTTAGAATAAATAATTGAAATTACTAAAAATACTTTAGCGTAAAGAGCGAGGTATTAGGAGGAGGTGAGCCCCTCATATGCGTAATAATTTCTATTCGTTTTAAGTTTTAATGCTGCTCCTTACTTCCAGTTGAAAAAACTTTTTCATATTTATTTTTTCATTCTTTTTTCTTTTAATAATGCAAGAAAATCTTGCGCTTCCTTCAAGGAAATTTTCATCCCCCATGACGAATTCCTCGATGGAAAGTTCCTCCAACATATCCCCCACTTCTCAACCTCTCCCCCAACCAAAAAATCCCCCTGAAAACGTCTGTACACTTCCCAATAACCATTACTATATGTAAGCACTGGTCAAAGTTTGTAACTTGTAGCCCCTCCCACGGGAACTGTGGGGGAGTAAGTTGTCCCCAAAGACATAGTTATAAGGTTTTTCGACTACGCTGAATAAAATGGCTATCTCAGAATTTTGATCCGTTGACTTTGGAAAATAATTAGCGTGGGAGAGGGCCTAGGTGCCCTCCAATTTTTTGGTCACTTAAAAAGGACACTAGAACTTTTCATTTCCGTTAGAATGAGCCCTATCGCAACATTCTAGGACCACTGGGTCAAAACGATCACCCCTGGCAAAAAAAAAACGCATCCGTGATCTGCCTTCTGAAAAAAAAACAACAAAATTCCACATTTTTGTAGATATGAGCTTGAAACTTCTACAATAGGGTTCTCTGATATGCTGGATCTGATGGTGTCATTTTCGTTATGATCCTATGACTTTTAGGGGGTGTTTTCCCCTATTTTCTAAAATAAGGCAAATTTTCTCAGGCTCGTAACTTTTGACTGGTAAGACTAAACCTGATGAAACTTATATATTTAAAATCAGAATTAAAATGCGATTCTTTTGATGTAGCTATTGGTATCAAAATGCCATTTTTTAGAGTTTTGGTTACTATTGAGCCGGGTCGCTCCTTACTACAGTTCGTTACTACGAACTGTTTGAAAATTTGGGTAAGAACAAAGGGCAGGGGGTCGAAAGGATGGCACTAGCCTCAGATTTCTAGTAATTTTATGTTCATTCTAAGCTTAGATTTTCTTTTTATGTTGATGTAAAAATCCGTCTTTTTTGGCAAGGTAAAAGCCATGATAGTCATTTTCAGTCATATATTTATCATCACACAATTACTCAGTGTCCCTTAAAATTTTAAAATGGAAAGCCTCAGAAAGGAAATTTTCTTTTTCTCAGAATTTTACTCAATAGGCTACATCACAAAATCGTTAGATCAATCCTCTCCACGACCTAGTGTAATATCCGAGAACTGTACATTCCATCACACATAGTATACTCCACATTAGCCTTGTTAACCCCCTCCCCACCCATAGCCCATTTCCAGCATACGTGGTATGCGGAAAGTGACCCACCTCTTTGGCACGAGCAGAGCCTTGGATCGGGGACACCAAAAATATAGAGAGGACGGATAGGATTCTTTTAATTGTTTAACAAAGTTACATAAACAACACTTTCAAATTCTAGGCGGGGGGCATTTGCTTTCTTCAAAGAAAATACCAAAAAAGGCGTTTTCAAAATCTAAAGGGGGCGGTAAAATCTAGGGAGACTATCACCTCCCTGCAACCCCTTTCCCAGATTCACGCCCCTACATTGAATGTAAAGCTTAGTAAAGTCTAGGAGGCACAAGAGGCAAATTCAGAGGTGTATGACCAGAGGCAAAACTTTGAGTACTTGCTGGAAGTTCAGTATGCAATCGCTTGGACCAGTAAAGCCGTATAGAATTAAATACTTTTATATGGATTTATCAGGAAACAAACGAACTTGAATATTTTTCTGAAAATCATGCATACCCAGCAATACCCGATTTACGTCCAAATTATAAATAAGTAAACAACCAGTACAATAACAGGCAATTTTCCGGGAACACAAATGGTTTTGGTTACAAGAGGTTTACATTTGAGACAGTAACAAGAATTAGATAATCATACAAGAGCGGAAAACGCTTTTACCGCAGTATTTACCCATAACTCTAGGAAATCATTAATATTGTTCGCTTGTAAACACTCATTTCCTGACCGACATGGTCTGAAGGGTTGCCTAATTTCTGTCACTTGTTTGTTTAGCATCTGGAACACTGGAAGGACTAAGGGTATGTTCAGGAACGGCTATTGTTCTGAACTAAAGAAAAAGCAAATATGTGTATCCAATTTGTCACAAAGGAACATGTGCAATATCTCAGGAAACTAACGACATTAGATAAAAACTATAAGGGCATGTCAAACCAAGTCCGAAGACATTATAATGATGGATGTTAAAGACATTATAAGGATGTTAAATGAACATACCTGTGATATCTCAGAAAACGCTAGAGTATCAAGTTAAAACTTTCAGGAAATTTGAGGGTGATGTTAAACTAGATCAAAAGACACAGCGGCGGATCAAGGATTTTCCTAGTGGGGAGGGGGCATAATAGGTTGCTTCAATAAACTTGCGAACAAAGAAATACCCACGACAATTATGTGTGGTAGGTAGGTAGAGGAAATGGTTGTAAATTTAATCCAAAATTCGGTGAGGGTTTAAGTTCTAATAAATATGATGAGATTAAAACGGTATAAAAATACTGATATAAAAAATAGTAAGTTATAAATACCACCCCACGATAAAAAAATAAAAAGCTATTTACCATCTATAAAAAAAAATGATATTTAATATTTTCAGCATAATTTTTTGCATTTGCACTTCTGATCACTATAGCGAGTGAGTTAAGCTTTTTATTGAAAAAAAAAATTATTGGCCTCGAACCATCTTTTGGGGTCATGCACTCTTTGTGACAATTAGTATAGGTCGAACAATTTAGAATGTTGCCTAACTTTGTGACATCGCTTAGTAGCTATGATAGTGATGATGAGTGGGAAATGAGGATAAAGACACAACTTGTATATTCGCAAAAGATATATTAAATATTAAATACTATTCCTTTTAGGGGGAAACAAAAAAAAAAAAAAAAAACAGAACGAAGAGATAGAAATGAATAGGAGACATTTAAAACGAGGATTTTAAGTATAGGCATTAAAGCATTAACTAATCTCTGTTTCTTTTTAAAAATAGTATTTTAATAAAGTTTGTCAACTTTGACGAAATCTCAAAAATTTACAAATGAAAATTATAATTTTCATAACAACGTAGTGTATCTTTCTGCTTTTTAAAGTTCAATATATTTCGCTTAAATTACAGAATTTACAATTTTATAAAAAAGGATATTTCTCTATTTCCACCCCCGTCATATCTGTTTATTACACAGTCGAAGTTTACCTCAATATTTTGGTGAACTTTTATAATGGCCAGCCCTATCAGTCTAGAGTCCTGTCAGTTTAGAGCTCTTTGTTAGTATTTCCTCTTATATTCATCCTAAAATATTCGAATAAAGACCAAAATTGTTAGAAAAATAGGAACTCTATTAAAGATGCGTGTAGGTATGTACTTCAGACTAAGTATATGAGTCGAAATAAAAATAATTATGGGTTTGTTATCTTTGTATTTGATAGGTATAGATTAGTGATTTAAATTCTCAGGGTTTCAAACTGTGGAGATTTCTAATTAATTTGTTTTAATCTTGATATTTTCAGATATCCAATTCAAATGTTTAAATCTAGATATGTCTGTTGAGCAAAAAAATAGAAATTTGAAATTTGACTCAGATTTAGAAAAAAGTAAGAGAATTGTCATGTAAAATTTTGATTTATAAACAACTAATCGTGGAAATATGATTGGATGACAAGTATCAAAATAAGTATAAAAATCCTTAGCGGTATATATAGCAGTTTAGACAATTTTATGGACAAACGTATCCAACCCCTGTACAAAAAATAACTATATTTTGTGACTGGTTCGTATTGAGAAGGTGAGAAATTGTGAAGTAAGATTGCAGTTGCATTCTGTTTCCGTGGTTAACTCAAGTTGTGTGAATTTCCTTTTTTGTCATTTTTTTTTTGTTTTTGAATCTTTGAAAAAAAATCAATGCTATTCCACTTAATCAAACTGAGAATTCAGAGACCGATCTATACCAGCTAGACAAAAAATGAATAAACACGTAATTATTTGCCTTCTTTTATACCTTCTTTTATACCTTTTTATACCTTCTTTTATACCTTTTATACCTTCTTTTATACTTTTTTGCCTTCAATTTTTCGAAAATCCACTCTTCTCAAATGATTACTGCAAAAAGATTTAATCATTTAAATGATTAAATGATTACTCCTCAGAAGGAGTATTTTGCCTCATATACTTAGTTTTAAGTATATACTTACACAAACCTTTATTAAAGTTTAAAGACTATGGCCTTTATTTTAATGTTTTAGGATAAACAGAGGTGATTTGTCATATAATTTACAGCTTTAATTAGATGAAAATAGGCAGTAAAGTGGCCACCATTTGCTCGCCAAAATCCAAAATTTAAATTAATAATTTTTGCACTTCTCATACATTTACTTTCTATTACACAAATCCCCTAAAAAAACAACAATGTTCTAAAAACCACACTGCTTCGCAAAAAAGGCAAGCCCATAAAACCAAAAAAGACAGCCAAAAAAGTAAAAATATCAATTTCTTTGCCTCAGTGCTATAACAAGGCTTCAAAACAAATTTTTGACAGTAAGAAGAATTAAATATTTTGCTTTTCAGCCCCATTGTAACAGCACAATCCTGAAATATCATTTCGACAGCCTGAAGAAGTTAGGATTTTAAATTTCCCCTCCTTGTTACTACGAAATGAAGATTTATGCCTCCCGGTTGGCTTTTTTGGTCAAACAGACATATTCCCTAGATAAACCTAAATTTAATTGGAAATTTTTTGGTAGTAAATACTGTTGTGGCTGACAGCACAAAGTAACTAAAACCTTGTTTCAAGCTTGTTTGCAAAAAGAAACAGTCGTAATAATTAAAAACTTATTAAAAACTAAACTATTAAAGACCCATTACACAAAAAATAGCTTTCGTCCCAAACTAGAGCAGGCGGACCCAACCACAATCCATCACTACATTAGGGGGCACTCCCCCTGGATCCGCTTGCTTCCCCACAGTCCCCATGGGAGGAGCTAAAAGTTACAAACTTTGACCAGTGCTTACATATAGTAATGGTTATTTGGAAGTGTACAGACGTTTTCAGGGGAATTTTTAGGTTGGGGAGGGGGGGGGGGGGTTGAAAAGACGGGGATATGTCGGGGGGACTTTTCGAAGAAAATTTTCATGAAGGGAGCGCAGAATTTTCTAGCATTATTTAAAAAAATGAAAAAATAAATATGAAAAAGTTTTTTCAACTGAAAGTAAGGAGAAGCATTAAAACTTAAAACGAACAGAAATTACTACGCATATGATGGGCTCACCTCTTCCTAATACCCCGCTCTTTACGCTGAAGTATAATTAGTAATTTCAACTATTTATTCTACGGCTTTTGTGATTCAGGGGTCATTCTTAAGAAATTGAGACAAAATTTAAGTTTAAGTGTAAAGAGCGAGGTACTGACGAGGGGGTGAACCTCCTCATATACGTAATAAAAATTATGAGAATACAGAAGTTCGTTACGTAAGCTAATTTGTAAGTTACGTATATCTTTTACTAATAAAAACATACGTAAAAATTAAAAGTTCTAGTTCCCTTTTTAAGTAACCAAAAAATCGGAGGGCAACTAGGCCTCCTCCCCCGTTCCTTTTTTTCTCAAAATCGTTCGATCAAAACTATGAGAAAGCCATTTAGCCAAAAAAAAAAATAAATATGCAAATTTCGTTTTAATTAATCATCTGCGGAGAGCCAAAATCAAAGCAAGCATTGATTCAAAAACGTTCAGAAATTAGATAAAAAAAAACAAGTTTTTTTTTAACGGATAGTAGGGAACGGCATTAAAACTTAAAACTAACAGAAATTACATCGTATATGGAAGGGGCTGCTTCCTCATCAACTCCCGCTCTTTACGCTAAAGTTTTTTACTGTTTTAAAAAGTAGAGTTAAGAGAAAGAGTCAAACTTTAGCGTAAAGAGCAGGGCGTTGATGAGGAAGAAGCCCCTTTCATATACGAAGTAATTTCAGTTCGTTTTAAGTTTTAATGCCGCTCCTTACTTTCCGTTAAAAAAAAAACTTGTTTTTTATTTAATTCATATATGGAATAATTTATATTCATTTAAAGTTTTAATTTCAAGCTAAGCCGATGAGATACCTTAAAAATCATTTTGTAAGCCTTAGTTCCGCCAGCTAACGCAAATTATATCTGGGCATTGTCGGTTAAATTGTTTCTTAAATAAAATTGGGAAGCCTAGAAGTGGAGAATGTACTTGCAGTAAAAGCAAAACTTGTAGCCACTTTACTTCCCTTTTATTCTTTACAACGCTTCGGTTTGGAACTAGAACTCCAATCTCTATGAATTAATTTCCCTTTTTGTCTTAGTTCAGTAGTTTCTGATAAAGCACCAAGGAACTGTTTAAATAGGTTTTTAAGTTCAACTAGAAGACTTGTTTGATGTTTTTATTTGATTGTTACCTTTGATTGTGGCATTTAGTAGTTCAATTTATTCTAGTTTTTATTTTCAGTAGAAGTGAAAAACCTGTAAAGATTTATTCATTTAATAAAATTCATTCATTCGTTCAAGCTTCAGCGACGGCTGATCGTCTCCAAGGAGACTAGTTATCATCGAGCGTTGTCAATAATTTGGGGTTTAGCAGTAAAATTGGACTGAAAAGACAGTCAAATTCCACTTCCCCTTTTTGGGCGAGTTTGGCAATCAGAGCGAGTGGTACGACTGGTTCAGAAGCAGTCAATTAGCATAAACGATAGTTCCTTTAAGCTGATTTACAACACTTTACAACCAGATATGCTAAAGCATTTTTAGGGACTGCCCTTCCCTGAACTTAAAACAAAAAATCTGTTCCATTCCACCGGAAAAAAAAAATTCAAAATTTCTGATGATGCAACTTTCAATATCTCTGATACAACTCAGTAACTCAGTGTCTCTGATACAAAACGGGGGAAGTCAAAGGCTAGTTTCTAAGATTTTGGGGAAATTAGATTTTGGGCCTATAGTTATCATCGTTGATTTGGACCTCTTATCCAAGCTCTACAAGTTACGGTAACACCACCCAATCATTCCAAATAGTTTAGTCAAACAAACCAAAAAAAGTTTATAACGGACGGGATAGGGCATTTTAAAGTTATTGTATAGCCTTAACGTTCAATCATTTACAACCAAGGGGAAACTTCGGAAAACTCAATTACTCTTTCGAGGAAATTAGGGAAAAATCCAAAAAAGTTAGGGAATAATGGAGGACCAATGTCATAAAGAGATGGGTACTTGTATCATATAGCCCCTACTACTCAAGTTGTTCATTCGTTGACACATTATAGAACCGTTTTTTTTGCGTTATTTTCTTTCACCTTAGCGTGATACAAGACAAAGAGAAGTGGCAGAATAGATGGAAAATACATAATTCGGCCTATATATTTGCATATTAGTGGGAGTGGGGGTAAAGTATTTGGACAGTATGAAGTTAGAAAACAATACTTACTACATAATATACAGAATAATTGTACCTAGCAAATTAGGCATGCAGGTCCGCTATACTTTAACCCCTCCCCCTAATGTGCAAATATATAGCCAAAATTTGTTTCTAAGGTACTATATTTTTATCATACTTAGGTATATTTCATAAGGATTGAGCATCGGAGAAAAATCTTATAAGAATATTAGGTAGGGGCTATATTTTACAAGTACCAAGGGATGAATTCCTTTGACGGTAAATACGTTACGTAACATCCAGCTAACACTTATTCACTACCCGACAGTCCTCTAATCTGCCAGTATAATATTTATATATGGAAGATGATACAGGTTAAAAACTAAAAAGCGTAAATACATAGAGTAAGCAAACACAAAGAGACTGTTTAATTAGTTTCACAATGTTTGCTTTAAGTAGTAGCTCAAATTCCAAGTTTCAAAGAATATTTACGCACAACCAGGAAGCTTCTGTCAAGAGAGAAATGACCTTAGTTTGGATCAACTTTGTGCTTGAAAATAAAATCTCCCTGTTTATACAAATGTACCGTACTGCGCATATTATGTTAAAAAAGTACTATCATTATTACTATGAGCAAATTACCAAAACTGAATCTAGGATCTGGCTGCAAAGGCCTCCCCCCAATATTACAAAAATATTAGCCACAATCTAGGGGAGGGGGAGGGGCAAATGCCCCTCCTAATTGACACCAGCGGTAGAGCCTTAAAGCCTTCAATGATAGTGACGAGGTATCCATCAATCTTTTCCTTATTCCGAGAGCCCCACCATCAAGCTTCAGAACGGTTTGTGCAGCCATTACTCATCAGTCAAAAGAGGGAGTGTTACCCACCACTCAGCCATCACCAGCACTTGATCTTTAGATTCAGTACTAGAATGATAACTTCCTCCTGTCATCTCGGATTGTTTTTCAATTGATCCTTTCGTTCGGTGTTTCATGCATCGAGGGGAAGCGAGCCCCGGGCATGATTTCGGCAGCCATTACTGGCTTCAGTCCATCCAATATCGGCAATGTGTTACACAAAATACACAGCCTTATGGTAAGACACTGGCTACGAGGCAAGTGGTTGGACGGTGTGGTGACTGAAATTAGCAGAAACAGACTTTATTTGTGCCTCCTACTCTCAGGGGCATCCCAAAAAGGTTGTCACACTTGGCCCATTGAAAGAAATAACATGGGGTCTATTTTTGTCCAAAAATTTTATGGGAAGACTTTAGTTAATTTCGCTTTTAATGAGAAATACCTGTCGAAATTCAAACGGCAAGTTAATGATTTCAAGATCAAACCAACTTTCCTTTTATAGTTTGATTCCAATTACAACCATTAAGTATGATTATAGCTGTGGATATCCAACATTGTAAAAACATTTCTTCTTTTCCAGAATTGTGAAATACTTTCGCGACGCCGCGCCTCTTCGTGTACTGGAGGGCGCACTTTACATCGCGTCTATTTGCGCACTCCACCACCAGCGTCAGGTGTAAATAATTCTGGAACTGGGCAAGACTTAATAATCTTCGCCAAGTTATTTGAACCTGCCTGAAATAGACTTTGCCAAAAACTGACAAAAAAGAGTAATTTCCGATGCTTGTTGAAGAAGAAAGTGATATGGGTTAGCGGATATATTTCAAACAGAAAATACCTTAATTAATTGACCAAAGATCTCCAAATAAATCATAACAATTATCTTCTTTTGGTATATCAAAGCCAGGTGTAAAGGCACGTGTGTTATTCAAAATAAGCATGGCGAATGGCGTATAAAGAATAAAATGATGGTCTGATTTAGCTAAGAAGAGACATCTAGTCAAATACACATAGACCTATATACAAGGGCATATCCAGGAGTTTTGTTCGGGGGGGGTGTGTGTTTTATTAGAGGGTAGTGTTTCTACAAAAATAACCTTTAAAAAGGCATAACAATTTATTTATATGCATTTCTCTTACTTTTTACAAGTCGGACCTTTTTGGAGGGGAGGGTCTAACCTGGCAACCCCTGGATACGGCTTTGCCTATGCGATATAGAACTGAAAGTTCCCCTACCTCCCAAAAGATGAGAATATTAACAATTTTTCTGTGATTTACAAAATTATCCATAAAAATGACGTACTATTGTGACCAATTTGTCATCTCCCTCCAAAAGACGGACCTAAAAATAAATTTCTACCGACGTGTCTGGGTACGGTAGCTTATGACAGAAGTATATGTTAAGCTAGGCCCACGCTTACTTGCGGTAACTTCTGCTCATTTCAAGTTTTACATGTTATAGACTTTCTTCCTGCTCATTTTAGGTTTAAATATCCCATACTGTAAAAAAGAATTGTTTGAGATTCAACAAAAATTGTTTTTAATGTTTATTAACAACAAAATTGGAATTTAAACAACCAAAAATTGGCAAATTGAAAACTAAAGACCTTATTAGGATTCCCAGATCATTATTGAATTTCCAGTTTGTTGACAAAAAAAATGTTTGATTTTAAGATCCTTATTGGATTTCCATCTTGTTTGTTGAATTTCCTGTTTTTTGGATTTCCATCACTAGCGTTGTTCAATTTCCTAGGCCTATAGTCTAATATCTAGTTCTCATGATTCAGTTTCCCTTTCTTGTTTCTGAAGTGTCAATAAATACAAAAAAAAATTTATTTTACAAGAACAGAGAAATGCAACAAAAATTTCTCCAAGATAATATGACACCTAACCTAACGGCTGCACTTTTTCATGGTGGGAATTAGTGGTTGAACGGCGTTGTTCGTATTAATTATTATTAGTTTAATAATTAGTAGTTCAAAACGCATCCGTGATCTGTCTTCTGGCAAAAACACAATCATTCCACATTTGTGGAATGGAATTTTGAGGTTGAAACCTCTACAACAATGTTTTCTGATCTGTTGAACTTGGAGGTTTCATTTACATTAAGATTCATTTACTTTTCTGTGGCGTTTCTCCCTTTTTCGAAAATCAGGCTTCCTGTTTTCAAAATCCCTCAATCCATCAAAATCTCTTTGTTTTTCTGAGGCTCGTAGATTTGATGGGCGACATTAAAATTAAGGAAATTTATTTATTTGGAATCCGCATAAAAACACAACTCTTATCAATTGTTATCAAAATTCCATTTTTGAGTTTCGGTTACTATTGAGCTGAGTCGCTCCTTAATTTACAGATGAATTAGTGTCTTGTGCTTTTTTTGTTTTCTTTTTTGTGCAACATCTTCTTTTCCATTGATGGGTATAAAATACATTCATTCGTTCATTCAATTACAGCTTAGCACTATAATGCCCTATGAACTGTCTGATAAAACTTATTGGGCTAATGCCCTATTTTTTAATTAACCCTGTAGCAAACTAGAATTACAGTTTAGGCAGCTATCGAAGTATTATTCGTGCTGCTAAAGTGTAGTATTATAAATTGTAGAGTCCAGTTGAAATGTCCACTATTTTGGAGAATTCTCTTTTTTGGGGAAGCTCTTGGTTCCTTTACGTGTAGGCCTACGTAAAGGGCTGAAATACCCATACAGGTGTCTTCTTTCATTGGATATATTTGCTTACCTGATTATTCAGCGTTAGCAGCAAATTTATGGTAAATCCAGGCAAGAATTTTTTGAAACGCTTTTAGGTTTCATTACAAAAATGACGTTCATGGCAAAAATTAAAGTTGTCCCCACAAAAGGATTTTAGTTGTTAATTAAGAAAAATTTAATTCAGATAAAAAAACATTTTAATCATTATTGCTTTTAAGATTAGGGTAGCATCTTAAGAAATTTTCTACCTGCAGGAACTCACAAAAAATTTATTTTTAAAAAGCGATTGTAAAGTTAAAAGATAATTTCTGTACATAAATTTCTGCGTCTTAGTTTTGCAGACAAGTAAGTTAAACTCATTTAAAAGTAAAAATATATTCTCTTTTTAAATCCAAATTTCAATTAGCATCCGCCTTTTTCTGCTATTAAATAAAAAAAAAACAAGTTTTTTTAAATGAAAGTAAGGAGCGACATTAAAACTTAAAAGGAACAGAAATTTCTCCGTATATGAAAGGGGCTTTTCCTCCTCAACGCCTCGCTCTTTACGCTAAAGTTTGAATCTTTCTCTTAACTCTACTTTTTAAAACAGTAGAAAACTATTGAGCCAGGTCACTACAGTTTGTATCACGAACTGTTTGATAATTCCAGTGTTTGAATTGAATTTATACTGAACATATTACTTTCAATAGTCAAATTTAAAATGATATTCAAGGAAAACTATTGTTGAAGTCCAAACCATGTTGATTAATATAATCTTTTATGTTGATAATTACATTTTTTCTACTGAAAAGTACTTAAATCTTAATAATTTCTATAATTTGTGAGATTTCAAACAGCAAGTCAGAATTTTAACCGACAAATTGAATTTTTTTTACTTGATTAAAGGCCAACAAAACTTGTGTAAGAAATCTTTTTTTTTTTTTTTTTTTTTTTTTTTACAGTGCACTGTGTTGTTAAAGTGTTGTTATACTGAATATATGATGGTGATTAAATAAAAAAAAAGTTTTTTTCAACTGAGAATAAGGAGCAACATCAAAACTTAATATATTGAGAGTAGTCAATATATTGAGCTACAATTAGTGATAAGGCTATGATAAGACTACAATTACATTAGTGATTAGTGATAATTATTGAGCTACAATTAGTGATAAGGAAAGAGTTAAAAAGAGATGGGCAGAACATTTTGAGAATGTGTTAAACTGACATATAGAAACAGCAAAAGACAAAGAGGAAAATGAAAAAGTCTGTGATACCTTGGTTGCAAAGGAAGATTTGTCTTGCAAGGAGGAATTAGCGACATTACTAAAAAGATTGAAAATAATAAGGGTCCAAGTGCTGATAGTGTGGTAAATGAGTTTCTTAAATAGACAAATCTCATTCGAGTGCAAATGGAAAGTTCTAGTGCCCTTTTTAAGTGACCTAAATAATTGGAGGACACCTAGGGCCCCTCAAACGCTCATTTTTTCCCAAAGTCAACGGGTCAAAATTCTGAGATAGCCATTTTATTCAGCATAGTCGAAAAACCTAATAACTATGTCTTTGGGGACGACCTACTCTCCCCAGTCCCCGTTGGAGGGGCTGCAAGTTACAAACTTTGACCAGTGTTTACATATAGTAATGGTTATTGTGAAGTATACAGACGTTTTCAGGGGTATTTGTTGGTTGGGGGAACTTTCTACGGAGGAATTTGTCATGGGGGAAGAAAATTTCCATGAAGGGGGCGCAGGATTTTCTAGCATTATTAAAAAAAAACAATGAAAAAATAAATATGAAAAAGTTTTTTTCAACTGAAAGTAAGGTACTGCATTAAAACTTAAAACGAACAGAAAATATTAAGCATATAAGGGGTCCATCTCCTCCTAATACCTCACTCTTTACGGTAAAGTATTTTTAGCAATTTCAACTATTTACTCTACGGCCTTTGTGATTCAGCGGTCATTCTGAAGGAATTGGGACAAAATATAAGCTTTAGTGTAAAGAGCGAGGTACTGACGAGTGGGCGAAACCCCTCATATACGTCATAAAAACATACGAATATAGAAGTTCGTTCAGTAAGCTAATTCGTGAGTTACGTATATCTTTTACTAATGATTAAATAAAAAAAACAAGTTTTTTAAATGAAAGTAAGGAGCGACATTAAAACTTAAAACGAACAGAAATTACTCCGTATATGAAAGGGGCTTTTCCTTCCCAACCCCCCGCTCTTTACGCTAATTTTGACTCTTTCTCTTACATTTTAAAACAGTAAAAAAACTTTAGCGTAAAGAGCGGGGCGTTGAGAAGGAAAAGCCCCTTTCATATACGGAGTAATTTCTGTTCGTTTTAAGATTTAATGTCGCTCTTTACTTTCATTTAAAAAACTTGTTTTTTTTTATTTAATTTCTGATTTTGGCTCTCCGCAGAGGAATAATTAAAACGAAATTTGCATATTTATTTTTTTTTGGCTAAATGGCTTTCTCATAATTTTGATCGAATGATTTTGAGAAAAAAAGAGTGGGGGAGGAAGCCTAGTTGCCCTCCGATTTTCGGTTAATTAAAAAGGCAATTAGAACTTTTAATTTTTTACGAATCTTTTTATAAGTAAAAGATATACATAGCTTATAAATTAGCTTACGTAAAGATCTTTTGTATTCTTATGTTTTTATTACATATATGAAGGGGTTCGCCCCCTCATCAGTACCTCGCTCTTTACACTAAAGCTTAAATTTTGTCCCAATTCATTAAGAATGACCCCTGAACCACAAAAGCCGCAGAATAAATAGTTGAAATTACTAAAAATACTTTAGCGTAAAGACCGATATATTAGGAGGAGGCGAGCCCCTCATATGGGTAATAATTTCTGTTTGTTTTAAGTTTTAATGCTGCTGCTTACTTCCAGGTGAAAAAAAACTTTTTCATTGTTTTTTTTTTTAAGTAATGCTAGTAAATCCTGCGCTCCCTTTATGGAAAATTTCTTCCCCCATGACAAATTCTTCGATGAAAAGTTCCCCCAGCATATCCCCCTCTTCTCAACCCCTATTTCCAACAAAAAAATCCTCCTGAAAACGCCTGTGCACTTCTCAATAACCATTACTATATGTAAGCACTGGCCAAAGTTTTGAACTTGTAACCCCTCCCACGGGGACTGTGGGGGAGTAAGTCGTCCCCAAATACATAGTTATGAGGTTTTTCGACTACGTTGAATAAAATGGCTATCTCAGAATTCTGATCCGTTGACTTTGGGAAAATAATTAGCGTGGGAGGGGGCCTAGGTGCCCTCCAATTTTTTTGGTCACTTAAAAAAGGCACTAGAACTTTTCATTTCCGTTAGAATGAGCCCTCTTGCAACATTCTAGGACAATTGGGTCGATACGATGACCCCTGGAAAAACAAAAAAAACAAAAAAAAACAAAACAAACAAATACACACGCATCCGTGATATAAAATTCCACATTTTTGTAGATAGGAGCTTGAAACTTCTACAGTAGGGTTCTCTTATGCGCTGAATCTGACGGTGTGATTTTCGTTAAGATTCTGTGACTTTTAGGGGGTATTTCCCCCTATTTTCTAAATAACGCAAATTTTCTCAGGCTCGTAACTTTTGATGGGTACGACTAAACTTGATGAAACTTATATATTTAAAATCAAAATTAAAATGCGATTCTTTTGATGTAGCTATTGGTACCAAAATTCCATTTTTTAGACTTTTGGTTACTATTGAGCCGGGTCGCTCCTTACTACAGTTCGTTACCACGAACTGTTTGAAAACGTTCGTAAAAACTAAAAGTTCTAGTTGCCTTTTTAAGTAACAAAAACATTGGAGGGCAACTAGGCCTCCTCCCCGCTCCTTTTTTCTCAGAGTTGTTCGATCAAAACTGCGAGAAATTCATTTCGCCAAAAAAATAAATATGCAAATTTCGTTTTAATTATTCATCTGCGGAGAGCCAAAATCAAAACATGGATTAACTCAAAAAAGTTCAGAAATTAAATAAAAGAAACAAGTTTATCTAACTGAAAGTAAAGTTTTTACTGTTTTAAGAAATAGAGTTGAGAGAAAGAGTCAAACTGAAGCGCAAAGAGCGAGGCGTTGAGGAGGGAACAGCCCCTTTCATATACGGAGTAATTTCTGTTGGTTTTAAGTTTTACTGTCGTTCTTTACATTCAGTTAAAAAACTTGTTTTTTTTTATTTAATAATTGAGAAGTGCCTGAGTTAACAAACACCTTTGATCGTTAGTTTTATAGATTATGAGCAAGGATTCAATTCTGTTTATAGAAGAGTTTTAGCAAAGGTCTTATCCTTGTAAGGTATACCAGACAAATACATTAAACTGATTAGTGCAATGTACTAGAATAACACTGTTAAGGTTAAGGTAGGAAATGAGGTTAGCAGCTGGTTTTGCATTAAATCAGGAATTAAGCAGGATTGTGTGCTATCTCCCTTTATATGGATCATTTTGATGGACTTTATCTTAAGGAGCACAGGAAAGGCAATGGGAGACCACGGAATCAAATGGGGATGAAAAACTCTCATGGACTTAGATCATGCCGATGATTTTAGCATCATAGATGAAATTTGAGCGAAATCAATGTACTTCTAGAGGTTTTACGAGTTCAGGGTGGTAGAATAGGTTTGAAAATTAAAGTTAAGAAAACTAAGTAGCTAAGGTTAGGAATGAACGAAGATAAAAACACGAAATTGGGTAATGAAAAGATTGATCAAGTGGAAAGCTTAAATTACCTTGGTAGTGTTGCTAGTAAAGACGGTGGGAGGAGTGAAGATAGTAAAAGTTGAATAGCTCAGGGTGTTTGAAAAAATTTCGGAAGAATAGGAAGATAAGTTTGCAAAAAAAAATTAGAATATTGGAAGGTACAGTGATGACAGTGGTCAAATATGGTTTTTAAGCATGGGCGCTTCGAAAAACGGATGAATATTTACGAACTAACGGATGGATATTAACGAAATAACGGATGAAAAAGGGAGAAATTGCCCAAGGATTGTTCTTGATGCCCGGCTGCCTGACCATATTTCAAACAGCAGGCTGTACGAAAAGTATGATTCAATCTTGCTTTGTAGGGCTAATGAGAGAAAGGTTAAGATTCCCAGCGCAGGTTCTGCGGATGAATGATAACAGATTGCCGAAGATCGTCCTTTTTTGGCCAACCGTCTAGGGCTAAACGGAAAGCAGGTCGTCCGCCGTTGGGGTAGGATGATGTTATAAAGAAAGATTTAAGGGAAATGAGAAATTTCTTGGAGGGTGTAAAGAGGGAGGCTTTGAATAGATTGGGATGGAGGAGTGCAGGTAGCTGTGTTGGCCTCAGGCGGCTTGGTGCTGTGGTGAGTTGTTAGTAGTACTAGTATTATTACAAATGTAATAACAGGCAGCAATATCTTCACTGGAACAAAAAACAACTCTGATCAAAATAATACTTCAAAAAGGAAGGGAATATAAAGAGAAGCTAAATATACCGACGATGAGTCAGTTCTGCTCCCATTCTCCAGTGTCGATAGTGGGCAGGTGAAAACTTGCAGCCTAGGACATGGCTTGGCTGGGGAGTCTTTGATCGTATATGTGAAAATGGAGTTACGGTTAGCTACATTAGTTGCAAGAGGGCGGTCGCAAGACTTCTTTTGGTCCGATGGAAAGGCATGTATTTCAATATTTTCCTTCCTTATTCTTATTCGCACTTTTTATATGTCGAACTTATATATTTTAAGTTTTTAATATTTCGTCGTGCCACTATATATAACTTACTCCTTCCATGCATTTAGTTATTTGTTGTAGTTACTATTCGTTTCTATATTCTTATGTTTTTACTTATTCTATTCGTTTTACTATTCTTATGTCGCAGTTACTACTGTTGTAGTTACTATTCGTTTTTAGCTTGACTGAATATGAACATTAATCGCTATTCATTTTAGGTTTCAACTTTTCATCTGTAGTATTATTCTCACCCCAGCTTGAGAAAAGAAGAGGATGGGTGAAAGGGATATACTTACAATTTGAAAAAAATCTCAAAACATGGAAAACAAAGCAATGTCAAAAACCAAATATTGGAAAATATATATGCTAAAGGATCTTTGAGAACCTTGATGAACACAAAAAATTAGGTTTTGTTTAAACATAAAATTCAAATTCTCAGGGCAGGACTTTTTACAATTATATATTCACTAAATATTATTTAGCGTATAACATTTTACAATATAGCGTCATATTTAAACTTAAAACGGGCTGAAATAAATTCATATAATAAGTAAAACTTAAGACGAAAAGAAATCATAAATGAACGAAAAAAGCAAATGATACCTAGAAAAAAAAGAATTGAAATAAACATACATATTCAACTTAAAAATACCAGAGATTGCTAAGGATGAAAAGATCAATATAAACAGAAATAAAATGAATAGTCAATTCAAACTTAAAACCCACAGAAGTTACCACAAGCAAGAGCGGTGCTAGAAGAGTATATTCTCCTGTAATAGGCTAAACAGACATATTAATATAACTTTTTTAGAGTCGTATTGAAGGGGGGAAGGGGCGAGAGACTTGTAAAACAAAAGGCCAAATACAGGGACGACTTTGTAGAATAGACGCAAATTGTCAAAGCATTTGTCTGTAAAGTTACAGAGGACGCCATCAGCCTCATAAAGCATGTATAGGCCGAGGCTTCAAATTTCGAAATTCGAGGCTTCAATGTACATGCTTCGAAATTATATAACTTTCCGTGAGAGATCCTTTAGATCAATACAAAATGAAGGACAGATTATCACCCAAATCCTTCATTCACTAGGAGGAATACTTTCTTTGGGTATTTTTAACAAGGTGTGAAATAGGGGTCAATACCTCCATGGTATTTATGTCAAAGCATCTCGTCCCAGAGCCAACTCACCTGAGGCAAACAAAGCTGTGAACACTCCCCCCCCAATATGTCCAAGGATTCATTATTTAATAGGGGGAACACTCCCCCCAACATGTCCAAGGATTGACTCTTTAATGGGGGGGGGGGACACTCCCCCAAATATGTCCAAGGATTCACTCTTTAATCACTCCCAAGAAGTTACAATTGTCTTTAAATTCTTTCTTATGACCTATTCTCAAGGACCTCATTCAACCTCAATTCAACCTCATTCAAGGAAACTCTGAATTTCGCCCCAGTTTCGCGTTATTATAAGAACGATAAGGTTTCAATGTATTATCTGTTTTCAGGCCACTTGGTACGGAAGGAGCTGTCTTTTTTTTAATTCCTGGTTAAAGTTATTGCCATTTTTAAGAGTCAAAAGTGACTAGAAGGCAATCACCACCCTTCCCACGTCCCTTTTTGCCACCCCTTTCCAAAGGAAAATGAAGTGATTCTATTTTTTCTAAAGTCAGCATACTGGCTTGTTTCGTCTGAATTTTCAATGAATTCCTGAGCAACTTACTGAAAAATTGAAATGGACCAAGACTTAGTCGAAACCTTGCAAAGGCGTTAACGATATACGTTTTTTTTTGTTTCTGCTCACAAATTTTCTCAGCAAATGTATAAATGGAATGCAGGACAGGATTAATAAATATAGTCTAGGCGTCTCCCGTGGGAAACTCTCCCCCCCCAAACCCCCGGATATTTCCGGATACTCCTTAGAAGGGAAATTGAAAGTTGAAATGACCTATTAAAGTCAGAGACAATGCTATAGCGTTGCCATAAGAGAGCCATAAGGGTTCAAAGTACTAATAATTACTTATTTTTTCCCCAGAAGCACTTCGTATAAAAGGGTTGGTCGTATAAACTCCAAAGGCGGGCCATGGGGATTTTCGAAGGAATTTTCAGGGGAAAATTTTCCACAGGGGGGTATTTCTGCCGAGGGGAATTTCCAGGTTAGAATTTTCCGCGGGTTGGTGGGGGGGGGGGTGAATTTCCACAGAGGCAATTTTCCAGGGGGGGAGAAACGCCGGTCCCCGGTAAACAATCTTGCCAAGTTAAATTATTACACTGTGAATTGCAATTGTTAATAATTTATTACATAATGAACTGTCAAAATGAAATAATAAAAAGGAAATCACCATGCAACAGCAAAAACACATAAATAAACATACAACATAATACAAAACAAATACAGAAAGGAAGACTGTTTTCCTACTTTAGTAATTAATATTGATCAGTACTTGACCCTACTCATCCATTCAATTACATAGGTCAAACAACATAGCCATACACAGTCAACCATAAAGAATAATCTATGGACAGGCAGTCGTGTCGTGTATGTATGAGTCGTCATTTAACAAATATTAAAAACAGTAAAAAAGACATATAATTCAGAGGCGACAACCCAACATAAGGGCTTATCAGGAGAATACCCACTTGCTTATAGGGTTTCGGCATTTTTAAACCTAAATCAGCGGTAAAACATCACAATAAACAAAAACAAAAAATGCGTACAAAAAGTAGGCTACTTGCTAAGTATTGTTCCAAAAAGGGTTCCGACTTAATAGATAAAATGCTCCCGTTTCTTCTGAGGTCAGTATACAGGTTTATTGTTTCTTAACTTTCGATATAATTTCTGAACAACCAGATGTAACACAAGTTTCATGGCCAAAATTTCCCACACGCGATAAAAGAACACGTTTTTGCACAGATATTTTCAGAAAACACGTAACACCTAACCACCTCTATATGTAAAATACTTAATTAAGATGTACCTGCATCGTAGTTTGTTTCACGAAAGTATCTAACTTCACTTATTGAGTGTGTTCTGAATACTACACAAGTACCGGGGGGTATTTCTGTGGAGGGAAATTTCCAGGTTGGGATTTTCCGCGGGTTGGTGGTGGGGGGAGAATTTCCACAGAAGGAATTTTCCGGAGGGGGAGGGAGAAACGCCGATCCCCGGTAAACAATCTCGCCAAGCTAAATTATTGCACTGTAAATTGTAACTGTTAATAATTTATTACATAATAAACTGTCAAAATGAAACATAAATTTCGGATAAACATTCTTCAAAAACCTAAATCAGAAGTAAAACATCACAAAGAACCAGAAAAATTGCACACAATAATTAGGCTACTTGCTAAGTATTGTTCAAAAAATGGCTTAGAGTTAATAGATAAAATGCCCCCATTTCTTCTGAGGTCAGTATACAGGTTTATTGATTCTGAACTTTCGATATAATTCCTGAACAACATGCTGAAAATTCCGGATGTAACACAAGTTTCATAGCCAAAATTTTTCAAACGCGATAAAAGAACACGTTTTTGCTCAGATCTTTTCAGAAAACACGTGCCAATAGAAAACAGACTAGGTTTACAAAAAAAAATCACCACATTAAATTAGACCGCCTCCCTCCGTATGGCTGATCGAACCCGGCTCAGATTCTACCGGATACACGTGGTTTTTCTAAGTAGTGTAGGGAAAATGCGTAGAAAGAGCCAACTGCTGATGAAAGTCAGTTAATAAAATATGGTATGAGTGCCAAGAAAGGCTCAAGAAGTTACGCAATGAACAGGAACTAAACCAGGAAACGTGACTTCAAAAACACATGCTTCATTTGTGACAATTCAAACCTGTCTGCTTATAAAACGAAATCAGGTCCTGCTTCTTATTTAGCTGATATTTAAGTAATTACAGGGCAAACAAGATAAAAGACAGCCGGTGTGAATACAGACGTACAAATGCCTGTAGATTAGGAAATTACGAACATATTATAATATATTTGTAAATTATAGGTTGTATTGAGTGGGTTTTTCATTGTCTTGAAGAATATATATATATATATATATATATATATATATATATATATATATATATATATATATATATATATATATATGTATATATATATATATATATATATATATATATATATATATATATATATATATGTATATATATATATATATATATATATATATATATATATATATATATATATATATATATATATATATATATATATACATATATATATATATATATATATATATATATATATATATATATATATATATATATATATATATATATATATATATATATATATATATATATACCCCTTAATGGTATTTGTCCCCAACTTTAGTAAAAAAACAAAAACAAAAAAAAACATTAGTTTACCTATTCCTTGTTATTGTCATGCAGACACACGTACACAACGCAACACACCAACAATACCACATAATTATTTTTTCACTGTTATCAAACAGTTCGTGGTAACGAACTGTAGTAAGGAGCGATCCGGCTCAATAGTAACCAAAGCTCTAAAAAATTGAATTTTGATATCAATAGCTACATCAAAAGAATCGCATTTTAATGCTGATTTTAAATATATAAGTTTCATCAAGTTTAGTCTTACCCATCAAAAGTTACGAGCCTGAGAAAATTTGCCTTATTTAGGAAAATAGGGGGAAACGCCCCCTAAAAGTCGTAGGATCTTAACGAAAATGACACCATGAGATTCAGCGTATCAGAGAACCTCACTGTAGAAGTTTCAAGCTCCGATCTACAAAAATGTAGTATTCTTTGCCAGAAGACAAATCACGGGTGCGTGTTTATTTGTTTGTTTGTTTGTTTTTTTCCCAGGGGTTATCGTATCGACCCAGTGGTCCTATAATGTCGCAAGAGGGCTCATTCTAACGGAAATGAAAAGTTCTAGTGCCCTTTTTAAGTGACCAAAAAAATTGGAGGGCATCTAGGACCCCTCCCACGCTCATTTTTTCCCAAAGTCAACGGATCAAAATTTTGAGATAGCCATTTTGTTCAGCATAGTCGAAAACCATAATAGCTATGTCTTTGGGTATGACTTACTCCCCCACAGTCCCTGGGGGAGGGGCTGCAAGTTACAAACTTCGACCAGTGTTTACGTATAATAATGGTTATTGGGAAGTGTACAGACGTTTTCGGGGAGATTTTTTTGGTTTTGGGGGTAGGGTTGAGAGGAGGGGGCTATGTGGGAGGATCTTTCCTTGGAGAAATATGTCATGGGGGAAGAAAAATTCAATTGAAAGGGCGCAGGGCGCAGGACGAATCTGGTCACGTTAGAAAAAAAAGTCAAATTCAGAGCTTAATATACAATGCTGGGTGTTCGGAGCCTCTCTATTATGGAGTATAATTTGAAAATAACACAACTATACGAGCGATAAAACATATATACCACAACCATAACTCAACTAACGAAAGAACTGCTAAGAGATACCACAACTATAAAGCGAAAACAGGTGAAAATTAACGGGAAAATAAACTAACTAAGAGGTGGAAGGGGCCCAGAGAACAAATATAATCATTTTCCAATTTTGAGCCTAACTTCCGCAAAGGAGTAATAATGTCAGAAGCCCCGAAATACCGCATTATTTTCTTTTCAAACAGTTCATGGTAACGAACTGTAATAAGGAGCGCCCCAGCTTAACAGTAAACGAAACTCTAAAAAACGGAATTTTGATACCAATAGCTACATCAAAAGAATTGCATTTTAATGCTGGTTTTAAATATTTAAGTTTCATCAAGTTTAGTCTTACCCATCAAAAGTTACGAGCCTGAGAAAATTTGCGTCATTTTAGAAAATAGGGGGACGCATCCGTGATCTGCCTTCTGGCAAAAAATATAAAATTCCACATTTTTGTAGATAGGAGCTTGAAACTTCTACAGTAGGGTTCTCTGATACGTTAAGATTTTATGACTTTTAGGGGGTGTTTATTTGTTTTTTTGTTTTTTTCCCAGGGGTGATCGTATCGACCCAGTTGTCCTAGAGTATTGATGCTAAAATATACATCAAAAGAATCATATTTTCATGCTGATTTTAAATATGTAAGTTTCATCAAATTTAGTCTTTGTCATCAAAAGTTACGAGCATGAGAAAATTTGCCTTATTTTAGAAAATAGGGGGAAACACCCCCTAAAAGTCACACAATCGTAATGCCCCGCTCTTTACGCTAAAGTTTGACTCTTTCTGTTAACTCTACATTTTAAAACAGTAAAAAACTTTAGCGTAAAGAGTGGGGCGTTAAGAAGGAAAAGCCCCTTTCATATACGGAGTAATTTCTGTTCGTTTTCAGTTTTAATGTCGCTCCTTACTTTCATTTAAAAAACTTGTTTTTTTATTTAATTTCTGAACGTTTTTGAATCAATGCATGTTTTGATTTTGGCTCTCCGCAGAGGAATAATTAAAACGAAATTTGTATATTTATTTATTTTTGGCTAAATGGCTTTCTCATAATTTTGATCGAATGATTTTGAGAAAAAAAGAGCGGGGGAGGAAGCCTAGTTGCCCTCCGATTTTCGGTTAATTCAAAAGGCAACTAGAACTTTTAATTTTTTACAAATCTTTTTATAAGTAAAAGATATACGTAACTTATAAATTAGCTTACGTAAAGAACTTTTGTATTCTCATGTTTTTATTACATATACGAGGGGGGTTCGCCCCCTCGTCAGTACCTCGCTCTTTACACTAAAGCTTAAATTTTGGCCCAATTCATTAAGAATGACCCCTGAATCACAAAAGCCGCAGAATAAATGGTTGAAATTACGTAAAATACGAAATTAGCGTAAAGAGCGAGGTATTAGGAGGAGATGAGCCCCTCAAATGGGTAATAATTTCTGTTCGTTTTAAGTTTTAATGCTGCTCCTTACTTCCAGCTGAAAAAAAACTTTTTCATATTTATTTTTTCATTGTTTTTTTAAGTAATGCTAGTAAATCCTGCGCTCCCTTCATGGAAATTTTCTTCCCCCATGAAAAATTCCTCGATGGAAAGTTCCCCCAGCATATCCCCCTCTTGTCAACCCCTGCCTCCAACCAAAAAATTCTCCTGAAAACGCCTGTACACTTCCCAATAACCATTATTATATGTAAGCACTGGTCAAAGTTTTGAACTTGTAGCCCCTCCCACGGGGACTGTGGGGGTGCAAGTCCTCCCCAAAGACATTGTTATAAGGTTTTTCGACTAAGCTGAATAAAATGGCTATCTCAGAATTTTGATCCGTTGACTTTGGGAAAATAATTAGCGTGGGAGGGGGCCTAGGTTCACTTTTGGTCACTTAAAAAGGGCACTAGAACTTTTCATTTCCGTTAGAATGAGCCCTCTCGCAACATTCTAGCACAACCGGGTCGATACGATCACCCCTGGAAAAAAAACAAACAAATAAACACGCATCCGTGATCTGCCTTGTGGCAAAAAATGCAAAATTCCACATTTTTGTAGATAGGAGCTTGAAACTTCTACAGTAGGGTTCTCTGATACGCTAAATCTGATGGTGTGATTTTCGTTAAGATTTTATGACTTTTAGGGGGTGTTTTCCCCTATTTTCTAAAATAACGCAAATTTTCTCAGGCTCGTAACTTTTGATGGGTAAGACTAAACTTGATGAAACTTATATATTTAAAATCAGCATTAAAATGCAATTCTTTGATGTAGCTGTTGGCACCAAAATTCTATTTTCTAGAGTTTTGGTTACTATTGAGCCGGGTCGCTCCTTACTACAGTTCGTTACCACGAACTGTTTGATATTTGTGACGTTCGTTAAAGAAACAAGTTTTTTCTATAATACCAAGAGGTATTATAGGGAACACATCATTAACGGAACACACCAGTTTTCTTAATGATATATTTATGAGGTTCGTTAAGAAGCCAGTTTTCTCTATAATACCAATAGGTATTATAGGGAACACACCATTAAGGGGACACACCAGTTCCCTTAATCACATATTTATGAGGTTCGTTAAAGAAGCAAGTTTTCTCTATAATACCAATAGGTATTCTAGGGAACACACCAGTTCCCTTAATCATATATTTATGAGGTTCGTTAAAGAAGCAAGTTTACTCTATAATACCAATAGGTATTCTAGGGAACACACCAGTTCCCTTAATCACATATTTATGAGGTTCGTTAAAGAAGCAAGTTTTCTCTATAATACCAATAGGTATTCTAGGGAACACACCAGTTCCCTTAATCATATATTTATGAGGTTCGTTAAAGAAGCAAGTTTACTCTATAATACCAATAGATTACATTCAGAAAGACGTTGGAAGAGCTGCAAATTCCCGAGGATTCGATTCAGAAAAGATGCTCGCGCACTTTGATTCCCATGGCGCAGCAGGCAGTGTTTAAGTACGTATTTAAACATTTTGATAAATCTCATTGTATATAAGTTATTTTGTTTTCATGAGGGCAGTACAAGATTTCTCGAAAAGGAAGTAACTTTTCAATAAACATACAAACCGTGCCTCAAGCATCGACTCAGGTATACACTAAAAGCCACTGATCTGCTATACCTTTATTCATGGATAACGTATTAATAATCATTTATTGTGATTTAATTAACTATAATTAACTTATGTTCCAATAAATATCAATTAAGTATTGAATAAATATTTAAACTAATAATTTGACATTGTATAACTATTCCCTGGTCGGTACCCTTTGAATTTACAAGGCAAAAGCATTAAGAGTGTGCATACTTTTTAAATTTCAATTGGCGCTGAGGAGAGATTATAAAAATAACTCGGTTGACTTGCCCATTTTAATGGCCCAGTGGTTTGAAGATAAAGACATCAATTCCCTCAATGATGTAGTTTTCTTCCATTCCTAGGACTCTGAATGAAACTTATTGGACAATTCGATTACTTGTAAGTAGAATAGCAGTGTAGACTTACTTGGAATGAAAGGTTGTGGAGAAACATCAGGAATCTTAACCCCAGCTTTACCCCCAGTAGCAACTTGTTTTGGCTTTTCACCCTTTCTTAGAGGCGAGGCTTCTATAGTTCTTGATGCTTCTCTTATCGTTTCTTCAATTTTTGACCTTCAAAACAATAAATTAAAATAAATAAAAAATATTCAGTAATGATAAAACATCTTTCAGTGTTGGTATTGATTTGTCGCATTGATTTTATAGCATTTCTTACCTTGACGCTTACAATGATGGACCTTTCAAAATAACAAATGGAAAAAAAAATAATAGTAAGACATCAAACTTCAGAAATATTGGTTACTACCATTCATCCGGCAGCATAGACGGTTTTTATGGCACTTGGTATTTCGGAATTTTTTTTTCCGAATTGCCGGTGAATTCGGAAAAGAAAAAGAAAAATGAAGTATTTTTGACTAACGAACGGATGATTGGATCTTAATGAAATTCGATGTTTGGAAGGGTATCATGTCTCAGAGCTCTTATTTTAAATCCCGATCCGGTGACATTGAGGAGAGTCAGGGGGGGGACCAAAAATCTTGGAATACGCTTAGACTGGAGGGATTGAGATGAAACTTGGTGGGAAAAATAAGCAAGAGTCCTATTTACGTGATTGACATAACCGGAACGGGTCTGCTCTGTTTGGGGGAGTTGGGGGGAGGGTTAACTCTAAAAAAATCAGAAAAAATGAAGTATTTTTAACTTACAAAGGGTGATCGGATCTTAATGAAATTTCAGACTTAGAAGGACCTCGAAACTCAGATCTCTTATTTTAAATTCCAACCGGATCCAGTGTCATTGGGGAGGGGGAACTTGGAAAACACTTAAAGTGGAGAGATCAGGATGAAACTTGGTGGGAAGAGTAAGCACAAGTCCATGATACATGACTGACATGACCGGACCGGATCCGCTCTCTTTGGTGGAGTTGGGGGGGGGAGTAATTCGGAAAAATTAGAAAAAATGAGGTATTTGTAACTTACGAACGGGTGATCGTGCTTTAGAACTCTCATTTTAAATCCCGACCAGATCCTGTGACATTGGGTGGAGTTGTAGGGGGAAACCGGGTGATTGGATCTTAATGGAACTTGATATATTGAAGAATCTTATGTCTCAGATGCTCGATTTTCAATTCGAATCAGATCCGGGGACATGGAGGGTTGGAGGGGAAAAACAGAAATCTTGAAACCGGAAATCTTGGAAAACCCTTAGAGTAGAGAAATTGGGATGAAACTTGATGGGAAGAATAAGCACAAGTTAAAGATAAAAGATTGACATAATTGGAACGGATCCATTCTCTTTGGAGGAGCTGGGGGTTGTTAATTTGGAAAAATTTGAAAAATTGATGTATTATTATGTCATTTGGTATTAAACAAGTGACATATAGAAATCGCATATTCTGACGGTCTATTTGTCTGTCTGTCGGCCCTGGTTTTGCTACTTTAGGCACTTCCAGGTAACCTAGGACGATGAAATTTGGGATGAAATACGACCAGATTAAATTGGAAACAGTCGTTTTCCCGATTTGACCATCTGGGGTCAAATCGAAAAGAAAAACAGACAAAATGAAGTATTTTTAACTTACGAACGGTTGATCAGATCTTAATGAAATTTGATGTTTGGAAGGATATCGTGTCTCAGAGCAGTCATTTAAACCCTGACCAGATCTGGTGACATTGTGGGGGGGGTGGGAGGGTGAAACCTAAAATCTTGGAAAACGAGTGGAGGGATCGGGATGAAACTTGGTGAGAAAAATAACCAAAAGTCAAAGATACATGATTGACACAACCGGAACGAATCCGCTCTCTTTGGGGTAGTTGGGGGGGGGGAGGTTAATTAAAAAATGAAGATCTCAATAAGATTTAATATTTAAAAGAATATCGTTCTCAAAGTTCTTAGTTTAAATGCCGACCGGATCTGGTGACATGGGGGGAGTTTGGGGGGGGGAACCTAAAATCATGGATCGGGATGGAACTTGATGGGAGAAATAAGCAGAGGTCTTAGATACGTGGTTGACATAATTGGAACGTATCCGCTCTATTGGGGGGGGGGGGGTAATTCTGAAAAATGAAGTATTTGTAACTTACGAACGGGTAACCCGTTCTCAATTAAATTTGATATTTAGAAGGATCTTGTGCTTTAAAGCTCTTATTTTAAATTCCGACCAGATCCTGGGATATTTGGGGAAACCGGAATTCTTGGAAAACGTGAAAAATGGAGTATTTTTATTTTACGAATAGGTGATCGGATCTTAATGAAACTTGATATATAGAAGGATCTTATGTCTCAGATGCTCCAAATTCCACCCGAATGGGATCCGGGGACCTAGGGGTTGGAGGAGGGAAACTGAAATCTTGGAAAACGCTTAGGGTCGAGAGATCGGGATAAAACTTGATGGAAAGGATAAGCACAAGTTTTGAATAAAACGAGATTGACATAATTGGAACGGATCCGTTCTCTTTGGAGGAGCTGGGGGGTGATAACTTGCCAAAAGTAGAAAAATTGAGGTATTTTAACTTAAGAACAGGTGACCGGATCTTAATGAAATTTGATATTTAGAAGGAATTCATGTCTCAGAGCTCTTATTTCGAATCCCGACCAGATCTTCTGACATTGGAGGGAGTTGGAGGGGGAAATCGGAAATCTTGGAAAACGCTTATAGTGGAGGAATCGGGATGAAGCTTGGTGGATAGAATAAGCAAATGTTCTAGATACGTGATTGACGTAACCGTCTCTTTGGAGGAGATGGCGGGAGGGGTTCAGTAATTTGGCGAGTTTGGTGCTTCTGGACGTACTAGGACGATGAAAATCGGTAGGCATGTCAGGGAGCTGCACAAATTGACTTGATAAAGTCGTTTTCCTAGATAAGAAGACCTGGGGGGCTAAAGGGAGAAGAAAAATTTGAAAAAATTAGATATTTATTACTTACGAGTGGGTGATCGGATCTTAATGAATTTTGATATTTAGAAGGACATCGTGACTCAGAGCTCTTATTTTAAATCCTGACCGGCATTAAGCCACTGATTCTCCTTTTAAATCAACCTATTGATTCTTAGAATTTTGTTCAAATCCCCACCGGATCTGTTGACATGGGTGGAGTTGGAGGGGGAGACCGGAAATCTTGGAAAACGCTTATAAATGCCGTAGATACGTGATTGACATAACCTGACTCGATTCACTCTCTTTGGGGGATTTAGGGGGTGGGGTTCAGTGCTTTGGCGAGTTTGGTGCTTCTGGACGTGCTAGGACGATGAAAATTGGTAGGCGTGTCAGGGAGCTGCACAAATTGATTTGAAAAATTCATTTTCCCCGATTCGACCATCAGGGGGGGGGGGCTGAAAGAAGAGGAAAAATTAGAAAAATTGAGGTATTTTTAACTTGCTAGTTGGTGATCGGATCTTAATGAATTTTAATAACTAGTAAGACATCGCGACTCAGAGCTCTTATATTAAATCCCGACCGGCATTAAGCCTCTGATTTTCCTTTTAAAGCAATCTATTGATTCTTAGAATTTTTCTAGAGCTCATACCACATGAGCTCTTGGCTCTTCCGACCTCGTCACAAGTGCCATATGAACTCTCAGCTCTTGTTTGTTTTACATAATAAGTGAGAAAATACTGAAATACAATATACACTTTAAATCCACATTTTTAGAACAAAACTTTATGACTAAGGAACGTTTAAGTCAATTTAAAAAAAAAAAAACAAAAAAAAAAAAACAATGGCGTTATAAACATTTCATAATACGAATTTTTAATTTTCAAATAAACATTTACTATTAAGATGAATCCGAAACCCTAAAAAAACCACTTTGATAATAATAGATAGATAAAAGAATTGAATTTTTATGCTGATACAAATATGTAAAGCTCAATAAGGTTAATGTAACAGTAGAGAGACTTGACGTAGAGAAGGAAGTTTCCGCGTATGAGCTCTCCAGGCGAAATTCTTTTTAATGTCCAAATAAACGTTTACTATTACGATAAACTCAAAACACTAAAAAACAGAGCTTTGATAACAGTAGATAGATAAAAATAACTGAAGTTTTATGCTGATTCAAAATATATGAGGTTCATTAAGTTAAATGTAAACCAACAAAAGTTGTGAGCCTGAGAAAAGCTGCCCAATTTTAAAAAAACGGAGAAAACACCCCAAAACCGTCACGAAATCTTAAAGAAAAATACAAGATCAGATTCAGCGTATCAGAGAAGAGAACACTTCTGCAAAGGTGTCAACCGCCTATATACAAAAATGTGAAATTTTGCATTTTTTCGAGAAGATAGATCACTGGTGCGTGTTTATTCGTTTATTTCTTTTTTCTCCCAGGGGGGGGGGGATCGTATCAAACCAATGATCATAGGAGATCGGGAAGGGGCTCGTTTGATTGGAAATCAATAGTTCTAATGATATTTTTAAGTGTGACCAAAAAGATTGGATGACAGCTAGCCAAACCCAAATACACCCTTTTCCCCGAATTCATCGATCAAAATTTTGAGATAATCATTTTTTTTCAGCATAGTTAAAAAGTACTTTTAATATGCCTTTGGGAATAACAAAACCCCTTATAGCCCCAGGGAAATGGGCTGTAATATTCGAAATTTATCCACTATTTACATATAGTATTTGTTTTTGGCAATTATACAGACATTTTCTCTGTTTTTTGGGATGGGGTAATTTTCTTCTTGGAAGGATTTTCCACAGTGATCATTTGCCGTAGAGAGGGAAGTTTCCGCGGGCGAGCTCTCCAAGGAAAATTTTAGATTAAGAGAATTCACCAGAATTCCTGTACGAAATTCTTTTTATTTGTCTTATTTTGTCTTTGCCGACTAAATTTAACATAGGGAGATTTTCCGAGGGAACTCTCCATAACCTAACCTAAACCTAACCTAAAATTTTCCCTAAACCTAGGGAAAATTTCGGTGAGGTTGAAATAGCCTTGAGGATTTTTACACGGGGGGGGGGGATTTTTCACAGAAGAAATTCTCCATGGCTGGGGGATTTCCAGAAAAAAATTTCCGCAGAAGGTGGATTTCCGACATGATTTGAAAAACCTTTTAAAGGTTTTAAAATACTTTAGCGTGTGAAGCGAAGTTTTGAGGAGGCGGAAGCCCCCTCATATAAGGAACAAGTTCTGCTCGTTTTAAGTTTTAATATCCCTCTTTACTATCAGTTGGAAAAAAAAAATCTGTTTTTATTCATTTAATTCTTTAAGAATCCAGAGGCTTTTTTCACCAGAAAGTATTTCGTTTTTTTTTCTTATCACATGACAACTAAGAGTTTATACCCATTAGGCATGATCTGGAAAAAGTCCAGCAGGAAAATTTTGTTTTGGTTGAACTAAATCCTTAAAATGAACATTTCATAAACTTATGCATGTGCCATTGCGTCTGCAGTAAATCACAAGGCGTTATGTGACTCTTTTTGTCAATAACAAAATAAATTGATAATATTAAAAAAAAAACTTATTTTTTATAAAGAAATTTAATGACAATAAATACTTTTTCAATACTAATAATGACCTGATAATTAAACAATGGTTTATGAAGATAGACATGTTAAATTAACCGAGGGTAATCTGTGTTTCTGTATTTCATTTTGGCTTTAAGGTGATTCAGAACTTCCGTTTTCTTCCAAATTCAGTATATTTCCTTCTCCTCTTCGCTATACATACCTTTTTTAATTCACTATATTTCCTTTCCTAGAATAATCATAAAAAAGCCGAGTTTTTTCTTGCGGGAGTAACGGCCAAAGTTGAAACTTAAAACAAACCAAAATTATTAGTCGAAGATTACTCAAGACGTATCTGCAAAACTAGCTCAAATAAACTAACTCGTGACATTTTCCAGCATCCGAAAAATTCTAAAATTAGACATGACTAGCCATTAGACAATTTTTTTCAAGACATGTTTTTAAATTTTCGGCTACTATGGCCTGTGGTTCGCTCTTAACAAGATCACAGCCATTGCTGCAACGTGATAAAACAGATGGAATTTTCAAATTTTGAAAAAAAAAAAAAAAATCAAGCCAGTCACTTCGCGAGGGCTAGACATACACTTTTTTCGTAGGAGCTACTGCTCGTTCATAACACCCGAAAGCAATTTTCAGTTTTTCACTCTCCTGTAGAACTTCTAACATACCACATACCACGTTTTGAATTACCGCAGTAGATTTGCATTGATGTCTAGATGAAGTAATAAAAAAAAAATAAGGAAATCAAATAAAAATGGTTCATTTACATTTCACAAATCCCAAAAAAGTCTCTGTATAGTGGTCAACAACCGGTACTCAAAGGTAAACACCAAATAAATGACGTCACAAAGAGACTTTTGGAGCTTCAGCTTCCGTGGTCATGGTAGTCAGTCACTAGTTAAAGTCTATTGAACTTAAGAAAAGAAAAACTATGCCTACCATGACAAAAAGAACAACTAATATAACGGAGCCAGCCGAATAGCTTCAGATTTAGCTATAGCTGCTATAGAATATGAGTCCCGCCACATTCAGATGAATGCCGAAGAAAAAAAAAATTATACGCCCACCTTTCTGCTGACTGTATAGTCATGTGATACATTGTAGTAGCACAATGGACTGATCTGTACTTGGCAATAAGAAGGCCAGGGTTTCTTCCCAGCTGTTACGGGGCCTGGAAATGCATCGAGATTATGCATTAGCTCCTCTAAGTTATCAAACAAGAAGAAGAAGAAAAAGTTTACCAAGACGGTGGATCTTTAGTCTCGTGTCTAGTTAGCTAGAGCCACCGTTAGCTTTTCAGAAAAGTACTTATGCATTCGACAAATGCAGGTCAGCTTCTTTAGGGCAGTAACTCAAAAAAGTAACAGACCGACGCTCCAGTATGATGGAATTCTTTTCCGATTATGCTAAGAAGACTTCTTGAGCTGGTAGGTCACATCTATTCAGCCTTAGCATGTTTCGGTTAGGAGTAGTTACTGGACCAAGAATTAGAGTCACTTGAAGCTGTGACTAAGGTTTTGCGATACTTTGAAAAAATCACACTGGAGGATTAAGTAGAGGGTATCCTTTCTAAAGTCCTTACACCCATGACGTTTCTGAGGCAAAAACAAATTCTGCATGGATAGTTGTGACTTTTGTATCCTTTCAAAATTCCTTATAAGTCCTTCTAAAGTCCTTTAAAGAGGTTATCATTTCTAAACACCTTTAAAAGAGGTATCATTTCTAAAGTCCTTTCACTCATGACGTTTCTGAGGAAAAAAAGACATTTCGGCATGGATAGTTGTGACTTTTGTATCCTTTCTAAGTCTTTCTAAAGTCCTTTATATAGGGCATCCTTTCTAAAGTCCTTCCACTCATGACGTTTCTGAGGCAAAAAAAGACATTTCAGCATGGATAGTTGTGACTTTTGTATCCTTTCTAAGTCCTTTAAAGAAGGTATCCTTTACAAAGTCCTTCTAAAGTCCTTTGAAGAAGGTATCCTTTCTAAAGTTCTTCTACTCATGACGTTTCTGAGGCAAACAAAGACATTTCAGCACGGATAGTTTTGACTTTTGTGCAGTTTCAGAACGGAAAATATATTTGACAGAATATACGAAACAGCGATTTCGTCCAAATGAAATATGGACATCAACTGGTTAAGGGTGCTATAGAGAGATAGATAGATATATTTATTCACATGAAAGCCCAATTGGGCCATGGTGACATACACAAAACAAGCGAAATATCCACTCTGACTCCAAGAAACTACTATACTACCTATACTATACTACTATACTACTATACTACCAAGATACTGCGACTCACTATGTAACTCTTGTTCGATTTAAACTAAGTTAGGAGCTGGATTTGAGTTATTGTTCTGGATACAAAGATTTTGCCTACAGTTAAAGTAGCGATAGACCTAAAAGAGTCCGACATCTAATGTTGGTTCTTTCTGGCTCTAGCGTTATGCGAATGTACAAGTTTAGAGACAAGGACGTACGAATAAGGGGGGGGGGGTCCTCGTCCCCCATGGAATCCTTATTCAAATTATCAAACAAATTGTTTTCCCATTAAATTATCAAATAATTTTTTTTTCATTATGAGCCCCTCCCGAAATTCCTTTTTATTATCCTCCCAACCCACGAAAAAAAAACTGTGTATGTGTTTGTTCAGAGACTCTAGAATCTAGACCGTTGGTTTTCTGAAAAAGCCTTTAAAATAAGAAAGTTCAGAAAATCTTTGAACTAGCAATTGTTGTGCCTTCAGGAAAGCTCTCGTCCAAAGCTGGGCAACTGTTCAGCAGTCTAAGGCAACTCTTAAAGCCGAAACTATTGACAGGTTATTATTTTTATGTGCATCAAATTGATGATTTTAACAGTGGAAAGAGTTGTTTGAATAACGTGACTTTGGGTTTTTAAATCAGCATAGAGTTGCTAGGATTGTATCGACACCTTTGGGAAGTATCTAATCGAATATCGATACCAATATTTTTTAAGTATTTTCCAGTTCCTCTTCAGCTATTGAAAACAATATGAGAGAATCTTGTTATAGAGGTTACTCGCCAGCCGGGCGCCAAATTTAAATCTGGACAGTAACAGAGAGGAAACGAAACGTCTTAGTTAGACTTGACTGTTTGGAATGGATCCATAAATCAGTCTTTATTCTAGGTCGGGTTAGAGAGTCAAGTAGCGGATTCACTTTTTACTAATCATCTTAACAAGGAGTAGCCTCTGCTTTACTAGCTTATGACCAGAATGGTCAATTTTGACGGACTTCCTCATCATTGGTGGCATTAATTGAATTAACGCATAATTTTCACTAATCTAGTTCTTCCTTTGACAAGGAATCGCGAATAACACCTTCATTTAAGCACCTATAGGCAGATTTTCCTTTCGCGTAACTTTTGAAATAAAAAAATCATGTAGGCTATTGTTTTTACTTTTTGCACATTTTTTTACACTTTGGAAAAAGATTAGGCTATATAAATCTATTTGAGTTTGTTGAATAAAAAGTAATAGATAGGAGATGAAAGCAGATTTTTGTTGATACGACCAGCATTTTGGGAAAAAATATTGGTTTGGAATTTTATGCTTTTTTCTTTTTACTAAAAACTCATTTCGATTTCCTTCATTTTGCTTGCTCAAAGTTGTGTAAATTGCTGCAAAGACTTAAATTTCGGAAGAACCGATATAGCTTCTGTAAGCTATAATTGTTGAAGTAAGTCCCACTGTGTCAGCACAAACCGACTGAAAGCAAAAAAAAAAGTAAAAATAAATTCAGAAAATGTCTTGCTTATAACTTTATTCATCCAATTTTTCCTACTAATTAGCGGTTATTTCGGTGACCAATAAGAAGCAAGTACTAATTGCAAAATCTCACTGATAAGCTAATATTCCCACTACAAATCTCCAAGCACTAGCATCACCAGCGTTGCCACCAGCACTTTGAAGTCAATTGTACCGGTTTCCTCAACCCCAGTTTCGATTCCAAACACAAAAGCACTGGAATAAAGCAAAAAGTAAGTAACCCTTTCTTTCACTCATATCAATCATTCTCCCCTGCTCAAAACTATATGTCATGTGTTCACTACAGCTTTTTCAGGCAAAGTCGGCAGAATAGAAACAGCTTTTGTTCTTCGAAAAATAATTTTTTCTTGAATAAGACACTTCAAATGGGCCTGATTTGCTTATAAAGTATCAATGGAGACTGAGAGTGCCTCAAAATGTAAAAAATAACGAGCGACTTTGCCTGAAAAAGCTATAATGAAGACATACCATGAACTGTCAAAACGTTCTGCATTGTAAACAAGCCTCTAAACTGTATAAAGGCGGAACAATTGTACCGCACTGGCAACGCTGTACATCACTAGGATTTGTCGAATCTCTTAAAAATTGAGTTAGAAAAAAGATAGATTCACCTTTAGAAACAAATAAGGAAAGCATGATTAAGAACATATAATTTAAAAATTGCGTGTAATTTATCTCTGAATGTAGGGACACGACCAAAACACATTAACGTTTGAGCAAAATAAAGTTAAACCAATAGATGTAAAATATAGAGTAGGGTTTTCACGTTTTTCTTTTTCAAAAGTATCATCCCCAAACGTATTTATCAGGAAAAAAATAAAATATAATAAATATATAATAAAAATATAATAAATGTATAACAAATTATCAGGAAATAAAAGGGAGTTGATGCCTGACATCAGTTTTATTGCCCTATTAAAAAAAAAAACTTCAGTGTTTACGAAAAAAATATTAGCGCAAAAAAAAAAATAAAAAAAAAATAGGGTTTATGAAAAAAGTAAATTCAGCTGCGGAAACAATTTTGCTGCCTGATTAAAAAAAAGTCCAATTTTAAACAGCCTATTGGGTAGATTTTGATTTTTTTCATAAAATTAAAAAATCTGTAGAACACTGGGCAATTTTAGAAGAGCCAAGGTCATCAGAATAAAAACATTTTAAGTGCCTGGGCACATGTTAGGTGTATTCATAACCTATAATGTGTCCAAACGGAAATAAGGACGTCTTTAAATAGCATAGGAAAAAGTCGCATTAAAAGAGTTGGAAAAAGTAGGAAATTCATGGGGAAGAGTAATGAATGACACCGATGGCAGAAGAGGCAGGAGTAGGATGGAGCAGGTGTGTTGGCCTCATGCACCTTGGAAGTGGGAAAAGCAGTCAGAACTGTAGTAGAACTAGCACTTAAAGCACCTAGTTTATATAAGATGATATTAATAGAATAGCACATTAAGACAGCTTCAAGGAGTATGGGCTAAAACATGCAGGTTACGAAAATACATTAGTAGAGTCATTGATGTCGGTATAAAAGTAAAAAAAGAAACAAAAGGTAAATAATAGGGCATTAGACTTTACAATCCCTACCGACGGTGCTGATCTCCGTTTTTCAGCCCTTCAGTCAGGAAGTGCAATGGGGGGTTGGGGGCCAACCATACTGTGGTTTTGCACAGCCTTCCTGTTTACCTTCCCCAGTTTTCTCCAGGGACCTATTTAGAGCTGGGTCGACTCTGGCTGAACTTACAGAGTCAAACCACTGACCTCCGTCCCAAACTAAATAATTGCGTACACTAGGATTCGAACATTCGCCCTCTCAGACAAAGGATCCTGAATCCAGGCCACCAGCCAACTCGGCCAGGACGGCTCGAAAAAGGCACCCCCACAGCCCAAAATGACTATGTTTTAGGGAATGTACTTGAAATTACTAGGAATTATCTTTGTAAATGAGGGGTTTTATCTGAACCCCAACCTCAGTGAAATTCTCTGAAATTCCAACCTCAATGAAATGAAATCGATTTATAAATGTCTCCAAAAGTCTTAAACGTCTCGTATCCAGCACTAAGAAACATATGGTTTTAACAGGATCTTTTTGTTCGCTAAAAGCTGCAACTGCGACCTCGCCATACCCATCTTGAAGCATGCCAACAAGTTCAAGGGAGTTCAACCTGGCAATCCAATGTCACATAGCAAAGCCTAGGTTAATTTTAAGGTTAAAGTCAAGGTTAAGAAGGGGTGGAAAAGACGGATGTGTTCATAGCCTCAACCAACAACGAATTCTTTGCTTGACCTTGCATTTGATGACATCCATTCCAAACAAGATGAAGATTTGCACCACATTTTTCAGGGGAGGGAGGGGATCCAAACAACTACAATACAAAGTTAATTATGCGGCAAATTAACATTTTATAAATATAACGTCCAATCAAGAGATTTCAGGGAAGGGGGCCATGGGCCAAGACCCCCTGCATACATCTGATTAGCAAAGAGAAGTAAGCAATGGAAAGGTTTTGTTTCCCTGAAACAAGCGCTGTGCGACCTTTAAAACTGGACTATATCATCAACTTCAAGCAAACTTCTAGTTTCCCCATGAAGAGTTGACAGTCCCAAAAACTGCTCAACTTTTGAGCACCTGTGATTTGAAGCTAAAGGGTTGCATTACAAATAACAGCAGATATTGCACAACGGTTTGTAAGAGCTGGAGGATTCAAGGGGCCCTTTTTATATCTCGAATCATAGAATAAAATCGTATATAACCTCCCCTCCTACTACCAAGGAAAACATCCCCTCGAAAAGATACACCCCAGTGGAAAATCCCCCCTCGTAAAATACCCGCGTGGAGAATAAGGGTTTCCAAATTCGAGAATTTTATTTGAGTTTGGTTTTTTTTTTTTCCGTAGGGAGAAAGATTTTCGGTACTTGTGTATTATACCTTAGCGCGACACAAGAGAAAGACAAGTGACAGAATAGATGGGAAATATATAATTTGGTTTATATATTTGCACATAAGGGGGGGGGATACAGCATTTAGACAGTTTAAAGTTAGAAAACAATTCTTACTTCATAATATGCAGAATAATTGCACATAACACATTTTGCACGCAGACCCGCTATAATTTACCCCCCCCCCCCCAATGTGCAAATATAGAGCTCAAATTAATATTTAAAGTAACGAAGAAACTACTGACGGAACCGGTTTGTTCTCCAGTTATACACATCATGAACTTGAATGAGTGGCGTATAATACACAAGTACCGAAGTCAAACAGTTCGTGGTAACGAACTGTAGTAAGGAGCAACCCGGCTCAATAGTAACCAAAACTCTAAAAAATGGCATTTTGATATCAATAGCTACATCAAAAGAATCGCATTTTAATTCTGATTTTAAATATATAAGTTTCATCAAGTTTAGTCTTACCCATCAAAAGTTACGAGCCTGAGAAAATTTGCGTTATTTTAGAAAATAGGGGGAAACACCCCCTAAAAGTCACAGAATCTTAACGAAAATTACACCATCAGATTCAGCGTATCAGAGAACCCTACTATAGAAGTTCCTATCTACAATGATCGAAAACGATCATAATTTATGATCGTTTGTATGTAATAACGGGAAATCTAGATCTCTTTTCATGAAAGATTAAATAAAAAAAAGATGTTTTTTCAACTGAAAGTAAGGAGCGACATTAAAAATTAAGACGAATATGAAAGGGGCTGCTTCCTCATCAACGCCCCGCTCTTTACGCAAATTTTTTTTACTGTTTTAAAAAGAAGAATTGAGAGAAAGAGTCAAACTTTAGCGCAAAGAGCGGGGCGTTGATGGAAGCAGCCCTTTTCATATACGAAGTAATTTCTGTTCGTTTTATGTTTTAATGTCGCTCCTTACTTTCAGCTGAAAAAACTTGTTTTTTTTTTAAATTTAATCTTTCAAGAAAAGAGATCTAGATTTCCCGTTATTACATACAAACGATCATAAATTAAATTAAAAAAAAAAAACCTTTTTCCAACTCCAACTAAAAGTAAGGAGCCACATGAAAGCTTAAAACGAACAGAAATTATTACGTCAATGTAGAAGTTGCCTCTTTCACAAGAATTTGCTCTGTACGCTAAAGTTTTGACTTTTTGTCCTAATTCTTTAAGAATGATTTCTGAAACACAGTGGCCGTTCAACTAGAACCATAAGCGTTGTTCTAATGTTCTGAAAAAAATTAAGGTAAAGAGCGAGGTCTTGAGAAGGATGCAACTCTTTCATATAAGTAATAATTTCTGTTCGTTTTAAGGTTTGAGGTTGCCCCTTACTTTTATTTGAAAAACTTTTTTTTTTACTTAACAACCTATAGATAGTAGCCTATTTGTTAATGGGAAACATAGGGAACACGTTTTTTAAAGAAAAGTAAAGACCTTGATTAAACTAAAAATGAGCAGATTTTTCAGTGAACTTTCCCTAAAATAATATAGTGAAGAATCCGGAAGTTCATTATTTTGTGAATGACCCAAAAACGTAATTTTTTTTTTCTGTATAAATATGCAAGTTTCAATTATATAATTTTTGTAATTCTAATGATGTCGATCACTATAAGTGTGATCAAAATACCTGGACATTTTTTTGTTTGTTGTTTTTTCCACTGTCTAAATAAATGGATTTATCCCCATTGGAAATGTTTGTTCATTTTAAATGTTACTTTAACAAATAAAGAAGTATTTGGACTATAAGAAATAAATATCAGAATATGTATATCAAACTGAAAATAAACGGTTATTATTTTTTTTAGTGAAGCGCAAATTATATTCTGGTCTTGAAAAGACATTGGTGCTGCCAGGCATACTCCTTTTAAGTTTGGCTCATTTTGAGTTTGACTAGGTTATCTGTTGTAATTTCTCTTAGTTTTGGGTTTCATTTGTTTATTAATGGTGATTTGGGGTAGTTTTACACTTGGTAGATAAGAAAAACAAACTAGAAGAATTTGACAACGCTTTCATCCGTAAAAAATTGAACAATAAGAATTGGTTTGTTCCCAAAGCCAACTATACTTCCACGTGCAACGGATATTTTACACAGGGGAGGGGGTAAGCGCTGGCCATCACATTGAGTATGGGTTGCTCTTTCCTTGCATTATTACAGGTCTTTACTGGCAAACAGATGATAAAAAATAAGTGACTTGGTGCGTACAAGTGTTTTTTTTTTTTGGGGGGGGGGGGAATCATTTTTTTCAATAATTTAAATAAGAGGTACCTATAAATTCAAAAAAACATTTGATTTAAATTCTGAAAAGAATAACTAAATTAGAGCATAAAAATAGTAAAAATACTGTAACTTCAAACGCTTAGAAGACGAGTGTCATACAATAGATAAGTTAAGTCAAAAATGTACATTTGCCAAGCGTAAAATTTTATAACCTCTAATCTGGAACACAGCTACGGACGAAATTTAGCAAATTTCATTTAAGATTTCGAAATATATATTTCGAAGATTATTTTCCAAAAGAGTTAATTTAGATTAGTAATATATTTTCATAATACAATCTAACTACTACTTAAGAGAGGCCAAATAATCGAGCCTTTTAAAAACCTGACTTTTTCATTGTTTCTGCTCTGCAAAATTTAAGCCAGTATAAAGAAAGAAAAGTAAATTTCACCTGATTAGTTATCCATCATAAAATTTAGGTCAGTAAAAAGAAAAAAAAACTTTCTGAAACACAAGTTTTTTTTTACAGGCAATCCTTCTATTTCTCTACATCTTCGTAGTAATGACAATACAAACATTTTAAAGATTATATTGATAGAATCAGGGGAAATCATACAGAGAATTTTCATAGGGGGAGATAATAAAATCTCTTTGGCGGAGGGCATAATAAATAAACAAATTTTATTTCATAATTAAACTGAAAAAGATGGAGAAATACGAGAAAATCTAAAATTCCGTCGACTGCCCCGCCCCGAGCCCCCCCCCCCGGCATACGTTATTCAGAAGATTAGGTTTATTTTTGTTCTTTTACGAGTGAGGGCAAAGCAAATATTTACTTTTTATTCCAGTGATTGAAAATATTTTTTACATTGATTTAAATTAAAGGAAGGAAATAATACCCCTTTTTGTACGAGTTTGAGTTACCTCAAAATATTGTCCTTAAATTAAGTCGGTCTCAGACACAATTGTCTTTACATTAAATCCATTTCAGTCACATTCTCAGGGCATTCCCGCAAAAAATAAAAAAAAATGAAAAAATCCTGATTCTTACGTATAAAATTTAAGACAGATTGATTGGTAAAACCAGAATCCATCTCACTCTAAAATATAGCCACCCCTCTAATAAATAATGACGAAATAATTCGTCACCCCTCTTACATACTATCCATCTGCCAAATTTCGGATTTACTTATGAATAAAGCAAAAATACAGTTAAGTCTTTTAACAATCTCAAAATCCTCAGAATTCTTCTCAGAATCGTAATTCATTATTCTGACGATTCTTAAAAATGTCTAATGACTTTAAACTGGATCTTGGGTTTATTCAAAGTAAAACAATCTAAAATCTGAATTTTGATAGATATGACTGTATACAAGACTGGTGACGAATTCTGAATATAGAATTTCCTTCTAAATAACTTTCGAACAATTTTCAAATGGCGATCTATAAGTCATCTGCCAATCTCCTGAATTTTCTGAATGAGCTGAATTTTCTTTCTTATACGTTTAGTTTTTGTCCCTTGCTTCTTCTTGCTTTTGAAACCAAATTGAATAAACATCAAGGCCGTATCCAGATTGAGCGAGGGGGGCTGTTTACCAGGTTTGAATCCCTTCCTATAAAATTTTTATCCGACTCGTAAAAACGTAACAAAAATGCATATAAACAAACTTTTGAGTCTTTTTGTAAAGTTTTATCCCCCTCCCCCCCAAAAAAATGTAACCTCCAGAACAAAAATCCTGGATACGCCCTTGCTTAACGTCGCGAAGAACAAGAAGTAAAAAATTGTGGAGAAATTTTTATATCTAATTATTTTTTGTGATATCTTTAGACTTTATTTGAAACAAAAGATTATTTAAATTATTAAGTAAATTATTTCAATTATGCAAATTTTTTAAGACTAAATAATTTAAGAATAGACGTTATGTTGCTTTGTCAAATTCGACGGCATTCTTTATGTAAGGAAGGAATTGGAGATGACCAAACAGAAACACAGAGAACAAAAATTAATTATGACCGAGTTAGACAATACCGTTTTACAAATTTTATTATCATCATTTGTAATAAAAGAACGAGAGAGAAAAAAAAACTCTCAAGTTCAATGACATACGTCTTTTCACTGAGACTGTCAAATATATACCATGACCAGACAAGATAGAGAGAAGAGTGTAACAAGCAAACCCTACAACCCGAAATACCCGAAACTCAAGTTTAGTTTTTTAAACTGGTATTGTGGAGGCGGCATTTTCAAAATGGATTAAAGAGAAAATGCAGCAAGAATATTCATAAAAATCTCTCAGTCACAATGTGTAAATTGACGAGACAAGACCTCTTCAGCCTATTGGCTATTATAAATGCTGTTGTATATTTAGTGTCCATATACTACGAGCTAAGCTCTTTACATGCCAAAAAATCAAAATTTAATATAACAATGAGTTTGACCAATACGAGCCTGCTTGGGATTTTACTAAAAATGGAAAGGCTATCGGAATCCAGTTCCTGCTTATCATTAAGTGAAAATGGACTTTGTACAGATGAAGAGCTTCCATTACCTTTCTTATCTGAGCCAGAGTCAGATGACGATGAAATCGAACCCGTCATAGAAGAATTTGAAACGACAGAAAATAAATCTTTTACAATTAGTGGAATGCTAAGGACCAATTACCCCATTGAAAAAGTGCTGTTTTAAGTTATACAAGGCTGTGATCTAAGTTTAAGGTAGTTTTGTCTTAATGACTGAACTTGTTTATTGCTACCTCGAGTGTTTTAGTATGAACTGTCGTGACCCTGTCAGTTGATGGTGATATTAGCCTATTTTTACTTTATTTATAACGTTTCAAATTAAATTCGTGTCGATTTCGTACTCTTATTATTTGACATATTGGGTTCACTTATAGCTTGATGGTGCCTTGTCTTAAACATTCTTTCTACCTTTCCCCCTCCTTGTAAATATTCAGTAAGTTCGATTAATACGATAAATAAGGAAAATACCTTCTGACCTCCGCGCTTTTTCGAAAGTAACGCCACTCTAAGCAGAAACCTTGGTAAGGCGGGAAATGTTTTGGACCAGGCACGAACTCAACATTTTTTATAATCTTTCTTACAATTTGTTCATTTTAAAGTAATTTATCAATTTTTGTCTTTTCTTTCAAAAATTGCTCTCCTCAAATTTCCTGGCTCGTTACTTGGTTTCAAGCAGGTCTAACGGAAAAGTTCATTTTGATCGAATTTAATTTGGTTTTAGATTTTTAGCCTTTAGGAGAGGGGGGGATTAATGGTCAATCAAGGATGGTCCCAGCACTAAGTAAGCCGTTTATACCTTAAACAATTAAGTTGACTAGATTAGGATACTTTCCTTTCTTAGCTGTCCTAAAGGTAACTTAATGTGAGTCTAAGCGGCAAGAAGGGCAGTGGAGCCAAAATAATTTCCTGGTTGAGCACCGTTGTAAGAATGCTTAGCGCCATGAGCACCAATTCCAGCAATTACCGAAGAGAACAACTTCCATCCAAACTAAGTTCTATCTACTGGTAAGTGTATTTCAGTTATAATTAATGTAGTATTTCTAAGACCATCCAAAGGGGTCACCATGTTTGCCGCACAATTCAGGCAAACTTGCCAAAGTTCCGCCACGTTTCCCGTACTGTTGCCACGCTTGGGCCATGTCATCTGGTGTGTGATTTCCGTAAGTTGGTGATCATTCGAAACATCCGATGCTTTATTTCCTACTACTAACAACTCCCCGCATCAACGAGCCGCCTGAGGCCAACACTACCACAAATGTTCCACCTCCTTTTTACACCCTCCCAGGAAGTTCCCATTTCTCTTAAATATCCCGTTACGGCATCCTCCCATCCCAATCGAGGACGACATTCTTTCCGGTTAGACCTAGACGGTTGGCCAAGAGGACAATCTGCTATCTTTCATCCGTAGAACGTGTCCTAGCCATCTCAACCTTTCATACATAATCTACGCCCACGAAAGTTTTTCATCCCTATTTGATTCTGTGTTCTCCCATTGCCGTTCGTGTGCTCCTGAAGAGAAAATCCATCAAAATGATCAATATAAATGGGGATTTCTTGCCTGATTTCAAATTTGAAAATTGACTTTCTATTCTGATCTCGCTTGAGTACTTCCATAGTAAAAAAAAAAAGAAAAAAAGAAAAAAAGACAATCAGGTTTGAAAAAGGCGAGGTTATCGACCTCGCTTTTTAAAATGCGCTAGAGAAAGGCTAGAAGGCGGGACACAACCAAATTCGTGTAAATGGCTTGTAACTTTTTCACTATCACGTGTAAAATAGCTTTGGTATTTATCTGAGTGGGCCGTTTCAGATTTACATGCTTAAATGGCACTAAAAAAAAAAAAAAAAAAAAAAAAAAAAAAAAAAAAAAAAAAAAAAAAAAAAAAAAAAAAAAAAAAAAAAAAAAACCTTTAGTCTACTATCAACAGATATGCTGATGCTGACAACACGCCCAGTCGAAAAAAAATGAAACGAGTTTTCTAAACACGTTTAGTTGTGAAGCCATAACGTTGGCAAGAAGGTTTTAGAAAAAAGATCGCTGTGGGCATAGAGAGAATTTCAGCCGAGGGGTTAAGGTCAAGACAGTATTGCCTGTTGATGGCGAAGGGGCTATAAGTGACTTCATCATACTCGCATATCCCTCGCGCTTTTTCCGCTTGCATTTTTGCATAATTCAATTGTTCAACGAGGCTTCAACAAACATATACAAGGCTGAATCCATCCTGATTCCAACCCTGTACAAACGCTATAGGGGAGAGTGGGGTTGGTTCGGACGCGGGGTGAATCAGGGCAGGCGCTTCTCTTCCTACAGCGCCGTCTGCTATTCACGATTGTAGACCTGCCATCTAGCATTCTACTTTCATAATTAGTTGTGTTACCCCACGTGCAGTCGTAGGCTTTTTCTCTCAGGTGGGGTCAGTTTGGACAACCACAGTGGGGTGCATTCGGACATTGTCCGAACTAACTAAGTCCCCACTAACTATTAAGTCCCTTCCAATCGTTTTTCTTATCATATACCTTCTACAATTTTTAGTTTTAACCGTTTCTCATTTTTCATTACTATTATTATTATTTTTATTTTTTTTAGTGCCATTTAAGCACGCAAATATGAAACTGCTCACTCGGATGAATACCAAAGCTATTTTACAAGTGATGGTGAAAAAGATACAAGACATTTACACGATTTTGGTTATGTCCCGCCTTCAATCTATAGATTCTACAATTTTTCATTTGCCCCTCCTTGTACACAGAATATCTTTGTCGCAAGTCCGTGGTTCATAGTAGAACAGATTTGGAAATAGTCTGGAAGTTTCCTCTCGTGTCCCATGTCAAAAACTTGCCTGTTGTGTTTGGCTTTTATCGCGAAGTTGATAGAGTGGCTGAGTCTCTTCATTGGCTCTTGGTGAAGCTTCTTCCCTTGATGGCTTTGATCGCTTGACGTAGTCCAGTAAAGTAGATTTTTTAATACCAAATTTTTCCGCAATTCCTCTCAACGTGCCTTCTTTCTTGATATAAGCCTCAACAGCTTTCTTCATATTTTCTCGATCAAGAGGAGAATCGTGTCCCTTTCTTTTGTACACTCGAGGCATTCTGAATATAAAAAAAGAAAAAAAAAGAAAAAAAAGAAAGTTAGAAGCAGGTAAAAATAAAAAACATAAAAGGTACATGATAAGAATAACGATTGGAGGGGACAACCCCTCCCCTCATGTACGGAATAATTTCTGTTCGCCCTAAGTTTTCACGTTGCTCCTTATTTTCAGTTCAAACAGCTTTTTTTTTTTATTTAGATGACTGAAATTACTAGAAATAACTTGTATTCTTTATTTAACTAAATAAAAAAAAACAAGTTTTTCCAACTGAAAGTAAAGAGAAACGTTAAAACTTAAAACGTACAAAAATTATTACGTATATGAGGGGGATCCCCCCCTCGTTAATACCTCGCTCTTTAAGCTAAAGTTCGGTTTTCCCCCGATTTTTTTAAGAATGACTCCTGAATCACAAAGGCCGTTTAATTGGAATAAATAGCTCGTTTAAAAGTACTAAAAAGACTTTAGCATGAAGAACGAAGTATTGACAAGGAGGCGATCCCCCTCGTAAGTAGTAATTATTGTTCGTTTTAAGTTTTAATGTTGATCCTTACTTTCAGTTGAAAAAGCTTGTTTTTTTTATTCAATTTCTGATCGTTTTTTAATAATGCTGGGAAATCCGACTCCCCCGTACCCCCCCCCCCCCGACCCAAACTAGAAAAATTCCCCCTGAAAACGCCTGTATACCTCCCAATAACCAATATTATATGTAAACAATGGGCAAAGTTCATAGCTTGCAGTCCTTCCCACCGGGGACTGTGGGGTTAAGTCATTCTCAAAGACCTACTTATTAGAATTTTTGGACTATGCTGAACAAAATGGTTATCTCAAAATTTTAATCTGGTGACTTTAGGGGAAAACGAGCGTGGGAGGGGGGCTAACTGCTCTCCAATACTTATGGTCACTTAAAAAGGGTACTATAACTTTTTATTTTCGATCAAACGAATCCACTCTTCATCTTCTACGATCACTGGTTCAATATGATCATCCCTGATAAAAAATAAATAAAATAAAGACACATCCGTGATCTTTCTTCTGGCAAAAAAAACAAACAACAGAATTACACATTTTTGTAAAAAGGAGCTTGAAACCTCTGCAATAGGGTTCTTTGGTATGCTGAATCTGACGAAGTGATTTTTCATTAGAATCACTTGATGTTTTGGGGTTGTTTCTCCCCGTTTTCAAAATTGGGCAACTCGCAACTTTTGAAGGGTACCGTTAAATTTGATGAATTTACATATTTTGAATAAGCATCAAAATTCAATTCTTTTAATGTATCTATCATTATCAAGACTCTCTTATACATTCGGTTACTATTGAGCCACCTGGCTCCTTACTTACACGAACTGTTTGATCAGCATATAAAGTCAACTCTTTTGATATATCTATTGCTATCAGATTCTCTTTTTAAGAGTTTTGCTTACTATTGAGCTGTCTCTATCCTTACTTACTACCGCAAACTGTTTGAAAATATATAATTCAGATTAAAAATTCCGAAACCCTTTAAAATTAAAAAATAATCCTCGTTAAAATTGCTACAAATGCTACACTCACGGACAGACACATAAGTAGGAATTCATTTCAGGAGGGATGGGGGTGACTTGACTTCGAACAAAGCACGAGAACAGGTGGATTACATGGAAAAACCTCAAAATTTGGGAGGCAGAGGGTTTAAGCCCCCTCCAGCATACATACCTGGACACAAATTCGCTGTTCACTGTCATTTTTTATCTTATTACATATAAAAAAACTAATTAAATTCAATATTGTTCATAATTTTATATCTGATGCTTTTCCTTCTTTTGCAACAAATTTGGCATCAGATTGGCACAAGTTTCGTAATAGACTTCAAAAACTATTGCAGGAAAAATACTTGATATTTTAAATGCGCCAGTAAAAAAAGAAAAAACAAAAAAACAAAACAAAAACAAACAAAACAAACACACAATGTACTAATCTCAAGACTAGCGAGAATTATGATGTGTGCTTGCAATACTGCCTGGGTTGCCGAAATAAAAAAAAGAAAACATGAAAAGGGCTCTTTAAGATGGCAGTTCTTTCCTTTTTTTGGATTGATATCAGCAGAGAGTTCCTCTAACAAAAACAAGAGAGCATCATGGTTGCAGCGGCAGCTGCAACCTAGTAAAGAGCGAACAACAGTTTATAGTAACTGAAAGTAAAAAACACTTTTTGAAAAAAACTGCCAAGTGAAAAAAATTAACACCTGACAGTGGTTCAGGAATAACTACTGTTTCAGTTCGTCTTAAAAGTAAAAATTTATTGCGAAATTTATGGTGATTTCAAAAAGCCTGAAACCCCCGAAAATGTCGTCAGATCAAAATGAAAATTGGAATCAGCGAGGTCGGAAACCTGAAATAGGGAAATTATAGTTCACCCCCTTGAACAACAAAGAAATTTACTTTTTTGCATCGGTAGCACTGATCTGTCCCCCTTTTTTTTCAGTAGGCCTTTTTTTTTTTCAAAAAAAAGGCCTACTATTTTTAGTAGGCTCCCTATTTTTTAAAGGGTCCCTATTTATATTTTAAAGGCTCCCTTTTTTTCAATAGACCAGAGCATTATAGAAAGATGCTTAATGGCTCATTCAAAAACTATTTCTTAGATATATGTGCTTTTTTTTATAAATTCCGCACTCTCCAACTGCCATATGGCACTTTTTGTGCCATTTCTCAAGGGGACTAGCAGGCTACCAAAAAATCTTAGATAGATTTTTATAGCTCATATAAAAGATATTGTTCATATCTACGTTATTCCTATAAATTCCACCATCTCCAAGTTCCAAATGGCACTAAAAACCGCGCTTTTGGTGTCATGTCTCAAGTGGATAAGGTGGGGCTATTGGACTACCAGAACTTCCAAGAGCGATGTTTAATGGCTCATTTGAAAGCTATTGCTCATATCGTGTTTTTTTTTGTCAATTCTACCATCCGTAAGTGTGATAGCACCGAAAACAATACTTTTGGTGCCACTTCATAAGTGGAAAAGTTCTGAAATACAAAACAGGTACTATTATAATAGCTATATTCCAAAACCCTTAAGTGGGGGTTTACTAGAACCCCTCTCGTACACTGCCCCTCCCAGCCCCCTTAGTAAATTTCATAAATCGTCTACTCATCAGTAAGCTACTGAAAAATCAGCAGGCTACCACACCGTCGTATATAGGTGTTTAATGACTCAATTTAAACCTATTGCTTATATTTACTAGGTTTTTATAAGTTCTCAACATTTCACAGATTCCAATGTTAACTAGTTTCTGGGGAGAATTTGCATTGAACTCTTTGTCATTGTTGAAGCACTAGCTGCAACCCAGTAAAGAGCGAACCACAGCCCATAGTAACTAAAAGTTAAAAAACGCCAAAACGGTCTTTTTCTTCTTTTTTTAGAGGCATGGCGGGTTACTAGAACATCATAGAGAGATGTTTAAGAGCTCATTTAAAAGCTTTTTCTCATATGTTCGTGGCTTATATGAATTCCACGATCTGCAAGTGCCATATGGCACGAAAGAAGGCACTTTTTATGCAGTTTCTCAAGGGGTGGGTCTAAAGGGCTACCAGAACATCATAGATAGATTTTTGATAGCTCATACAAAAAATGTTTCTCATATCTACGTTTTTCCTATAAGTTCCACCATCTGCAAGATTCAAATGGCACTAAACCATATCTCAAGTGGAAAAGCTGGGGCTAGTGGGCTACCAGACCTTTTTAGAGTGATGTTTAATGGCTCATTTGAAAACTTTTGCTCATATTTACGTGTTTTGTATCAGTTCTACCCTTCGTAAGTGAGATATAGCACTAAAAACAACACTTTTGGTGCCACTTCTTGAGCGGAAACTCTTGAAATTATACAACGGCATCATTGTAATCAGTCTAAAACCTTCAACTGGAGGTTGGCAAGAACACCTCCCGCAAGCTCATACTCCTGGCCCCCTTAATGAGCTACGCAATCAAAGTCTTACAAACACCAATATATTAAATTATATTATTAGAGGCATGGTTCTGCTAGTACAGCTGTGGACTTCAAATTAGATTATCATACGTTCGATTCCAGCTTGGATTTTTTTAAAATCGTGGTTTGTCCCTCCTAATGATTACTTTTCAGATAATCGATTATTTTTGCAAATGTGATGCACTCATTTTTTAAAAACATATCCCGGGAAGGCTCATTTTAAACCTATTGCTTATATCTAGGTGATTTTTATCAATTTTACCATCCATAAGTGCCATATAGCACTAAAAACGGTAATTTGTTTCCACTTCTTAAGTGGAACAGTTTGGAAGCATAAAATGCTAGCATTACAATAATTATGGCCCAAAGCACTTAACTGGAGATTTATAAGCACCCCTCACATATACTCCCCCTCCAAACCCTCTTAGTAAGTTTCATAAATTGCCTACTCATCTTTAAAGTAAAAGATTGTTGCAAAAACAAATTAACTAAAACAAAAAACTTTTCAACAAAAATCTACGAAAAATTAAGCTTGAATGATCAACAGTTTTGATTTGAACCTTCAAACTTTACTCTGCGATGAAGTCTGTGTACTAGTTCTAATGGCGGTAACTGAGGGGAATGGAAGTCCTTGCCTCCTTAGTTTTTTGCTCCTGCCTAGGTTTTGAAAAACACCCTTTTTGGTCATTTCATTGGAAGAAACACTTTTCATTTGAAGAAAAATGGGGGAAACAACCGAAAGTGCCCTTTATGGGAATGTGCTATCAAGTCAAATTTATAGAAAGCGATTAGGTATAAATATATGATTTTAAATGAACCCTTAAACAGATCTCTTTCGTTACAATAGCCTTCTAGTTTCTGCTAGTCAGTAGGCTATTTATAAAGCCCTGTCTTCATTATGGCTTTTTCAGGCGAAGTCGGCCGAGTAAAAAAAGCTTTTTGTTCATCGAAAAACAAACGTTGAAAAACATGTATTGTTTTGTGAATTATGAATAATAGACTTTATGTTACAGACTAAAAGTTTTTCGTAGATGTTAAGGTTATGTGTAGTATTTTCTAGAGGTGTCTTATCTCCTCTAGATCGGTGATAATCAGAACTTATATTAAAAATAAGTTTTCAGCTGAAACTAAGGAGTGACATTAAAACTTAAAACGAACATACATTAGTCCGTATAAATAAAAAAATCATGACAGCGCTGTTTCTACATTAAGTTTTAATCAAAAACAAATAAACATTAATTTAAAAACAAATTTTTCTTAGGGATTTAAAGATCGAAGTTGAAACCTAAAATGGACAAAAATTATTACTTCACAGCCTATCGAATATATATATCAATAAAACTGGTACAAATAAACCAACTAATTATGTTCCCCTATATTTTTAGAATTATAGAAAACTAGCGTTTTACTGAAAACACAAAATAATATGGAGTTATGGTACAGTGAAAGCAAACCAATTAAAAACCCTTTTTATGGAATAAAAATATTATAAATCCCTTTTAGGATAAATCCTTTTTAAGATAAAGCAACAATCCATTTTAGGGTTGTTGCTTTATTTTTTTTTTCGCTTATCACTTCTGCACGATGGCTCAGTTCAATGACTGGCTCTTGTTTTGGTTCTGAAAAGGAAATGTCATGATTAGTTTGTAGACAAGTTCGAAGTAAAGCCGTTTTGATAGCATTAGGACTATAGACTAGCTTTAGAATTTTATCATAACTTGAAATTCACTGTTGTATCGAGAGAAACAACCAGATTTCCAGAGTTCATGTTGTTCAATTCCAGAGCTATTTGTATTATAGCTGACGAGACCAAAATACTACCTGATAAATCAATTCAATATTTCTGTATACTGTTCAATTAGTTGGCGGTTATTAAAAAAGAAAACAAAATACTAATTTTATGCTTATATTTTTAAGTGATTTTAATTGTATCCTGAAAGTTACTGACGTCAGAACTAGTGTAAGACTATGCAAAATTTTATAGATTCGTTTATTGGTGTCTGAATACATACTCAATTTTGACTACCAAATTACTATTCCTGTTTTTATGCTTGACTTTTGTGTTGTCAGTAAAGCGCTAGTTTTCTATAATCATAAAAGTATAGGGGAACATAAGACGTTGGTTTATTTATACTAGTTTTAATGATATATATATATATATATTAGATAGGCTGTGAAGTAATAATTTCTATCCGTTTCAAATTTTTTATTTATACTAGTTTTAATGATATATATATATATATATATTAGATAGGCTGTGAAGTAATAATTTCTATCCGTTTCAAATTTCAACTTTGCTCTTTAATTCCCTCAAAAAGAAATTTAGTTTTTAAAGATTAATGTAAGTTAAGGATCTTTCAAAACACAGTGATTAAAACAAAATTTAAGAGAATATATTGGCTATACCAAAGAAAAAATAAAACAGAAACAACAAATAAAGTTTGCAATAAGCCTTACATGAACGGGTAGAAGGGGAAGATATACACTTATTGAACATTTTAAATGCATAGGGGGAAAATTTCTTCTATGTCATTCAGTGGAAAATTTATCAAGGTAAAAACCAGGATTTTTCTAAGGGCAGAAGGAGGGAGGCAAGGCATAAGTAGAGGGAAGGGATGCCAAGGGAAAAACAAATTTGTCCATGAATATAAATGGCAGGAGAATTCTTAAACACTATAATTTAGGACTTCTAAACTTTTCAGGAGCTTAAGAAAAGTGCAGTGGCATCAATCAACAGAAATTAGCCTAGGGGGAGGGGGACCAAGATATACATTTTTTTTCAAAATCAAAGGGGAGGGGTCAATTTTGTTATGTTTTTCAATTTTTTAAAATAAAAATACACAAATAAAGAATTTCTCAGAATTTGTGGGACAAAAAAATCAAGAGGCACATGTCCCCCTGTCCCCACCGATTCCGGCCACTGGAAAATTTGAATTATAATTAAAATACAGGAAAGACTAAAACAAAGAAATCAATAATAATTCAAGATGATTAAAAAGCTTCGATAAAAAAGAAAACTAGAAACCAAAATCAAAACTAAAAAAAAAAACACTCCTGCGTATGCGCCTGGCTGATGATCGCCAAGCAAATAAATAGCGGGGCCAAATCACATAAGCGTAGGGGAGCTAAGATTTATTTAAGTAAAGATTTTAACAATGCATTTATAAATCTGGGGACAGAAGAGGGAGGGGCACAATATTGTTGTATTTTTCACTTTAATAAAAAAAAATATATTTTTCAAAAATTACAACCCCACTCCAGCCAATTGGAGTCCCTAAAAGCGCTGATGGAAAATAGTCTCCAACTGTCAAGATAACCGAAAATGGACATGTAAACAAGTATAATACCTTTTCAAACCATTCATCATTCCGCAATTATCTGCTGAATTGACTGATAAAGGAAAATAAATATTTCAAAAGATTTTTAATTGAGTTTAAGCAAAGAAATTGTATCTGCAAATCTTGAGAGTTCACCGACTTTCAGAAATCATGTACATCAGGTGAACGTACTAAGCGTGACAGAACTATGCTATGCGTTGCGGGGACATTACAAAACGTTGTGGGACTGTGCCATGCTTTGCGGAACTGTGTGGCAGACATGGCCCTCTGAGATGTTCACCAGGTGGCGGAAAGTGAGGAACCCTCATAAAGCTCTTTGACCTTACAGGTGATAAACGGATGGACAAACTTTATTAAAGCCTTATGGGTCATTTACAGAAAAATTATTTCATCTCATTTACATTTGCTACATAAATCAGCACTAAATTGAAACACGTATGTAAAAATTTAGGAGCTTAAATTAGATACGTAGACTAGAGACAGTGACGTAATTTCTTCTAAATCCTGGGGGAGGGATCAAAATAGGAGCCAATTTTCCCAAATCAAGTGAAAATGACTGTGAAAACTGAAAAATGAGTAAAAAATACCAAAAAGGTAAAGATATACTAAAGAAAACTGACCCGTTTCTATGGATGCTTGAATTATGCAGGCTTATCTTAATCTTGACCAGATTTTTTGAAGCAACTAAATTCCAGCACGGAGGGGGGAGGGGAAACCTAGATTTGCTAACAAAGTAAATCCCATAACAAAGATTTCCCCATAACTTTTATTTTTAGTATATAACATTTTTAGGACATCCCTGACTAAAAAGTCCTAAAAATGTAAAGAAAATTTGAATTGAAATGCGATTGACTTGGTTAAGTGGAAATTTACACAACCACATATATGTTTGGAAATTAGAAAATCGGGAATTAGATTTCTAATAATCAAAGACTTTCATCTGCAGTTATATAAATTTTTGTTGTAGTTGTAGTTAAGTATAAATTTACACAACCACATATATGTTTGGAAATTAGAAAATCGGGAATTCGATTTCTAATAATCAAAGACTTTCATCTGCAGTTATATAAATTTTTGTTGTAGTGGGCTACAAATAAAAAAAGTAACGCCACCAAAAATCAGCAAAAAATAAACTAAAAAAATATGGCAGTAAAGAGATTAAGAAAATGTAGCTTTCCTTTGAAGGTTAGTTGTTTTTTTTTGGAAGTCAACAGGTTTTTAATGTTTGAATTTTTATAAAAGAAAAGTGGTGTCGCATTTAATTGATTAGTTTCATTTATGAGTTTTCACTGTTCAACGTAGCAAGACTGGCGAAAATGTGATACTGCCATGAAAACTTCATAGTTAAAAAAAAAGCTGAATTCCCAGAAAATTCCTATTTTCAGCTGTGGATAGATCTAAGACAGGTTCAGAGACCAAAAAACGTCTTAATTTCGATGTCCTTGCTACTTGAACTAATCAGAGAAAGACATGGAGTTACTGCCAAAGACCAAGGTGGGCCAGTAGTTTAAAATTTTTACACAGGCCTGCATATTAAAAGTTAATAAATCTATTCAAAAGGCCCGGCATTGAACTTCCTAGCTTACAGGAGGAAAAAATGAAAAATAGCAAAAATCGAAACAATAAGAAAAAAAAATTAAAAATAGGAAAAAAGGAAAAATATCGATTGCTAAAAATTGGGTAATATTTTTATATTTCCATCTTAAAGTAAGCGAAAAACTTACTTATTTCTGGTCAACAATCGACACCAGCCAAATTACATGGGAATTACTCCCCAGAGAGGAAGACGGCGAACAAAAATAAAAAATACAAACTATATGAAAAATTTGAGGAAATATGGGAAAGCATTTTGACGTAGTAGGCTACTTATATCGATTTTCTAAAAAATAACCAACACATTTAATTCTCCTTCAAAAAAGTTCAATTTTACTCCCCACCCACCCAAAAATGCCAAAACTGAGACTGCGTCGCAGCTTGGCGTAATATTCTTTAGCAAGGGGATAGGCAAATATCCTACAAAAAGGGGAAAATTTCAGAAAAAAATTAATTTACAACATAAGTGTCACATTTAAACAGCCTAAAATTGATGAATTCATTGTGAATTCGTCACCATGAGACACGTAGGGATATTGAAAGTTATTTAGTTACAATATGGAACTACCACCTAGTGCAGAAATTATACATCGTACGCTAATTACTTTTAAATTACGTTATTACGTAATTACGTCAATTACGTACGCAGAATGACTTTCTTCCCTATGCCCCCTGCTCTCCTAAATAATTTCTTAGACCACGCTGTCCTTTCAATTACAACTAAAACGAAAATCTACTAGAAAGGGTAATTTCTAAATTAGATATTGAAAAAACAAATTTTGAATAATAATATAAGTCCGAATATGTTTACTTACAATTCGGAAGCCTTTAGGAAAAGAAATAATAATAATAATAATAATAAAAACAACATAAAAAACAAACAAAACAAAAAAAATTACACACAAAGAAAACTCATAGTTACCCTCTCTCCAGAGGCATCGTTTGGGGGGGGGCAAGGGGGAATTTGTCCCCTAATAATTTAGAGAAAAACTGTTATATAACCCATGTTCCCTGACTATCTGGATATATGCCCCTCTTGCCCCCCCATCAAAATGCTGGAACTACGCCCCTGCCTCTCTCCTACATCCCGAGGTATTTCTCAACATTTCTTGTACTTTCTATATAAGTCTCCTTTGTTTTTTTTTATAATTTGTCATTTGATAATCTCCCTGCAATAGCACCCCCCCCCCCCGAGACGAATAGTTGCCTACGTGCTTAATATCAATAAAAAACATCTCATTGCGTTTAATTTTATCTAAAAACACGCAAATCCTTCAAGTGCATGCAATTTTTTTTTTACTTTGTATAAATAATTACTAAATATTCTTATGTCTGTCAGCAAGTCATAGCAACAACGTTATCTGACAGTACTACCTCCTTAACCTACATAAAAAGTTACTAGGTTTAGGCCTTCGGGGGAAGGGATTCTGCTTTTGTAGGGGGGTTACCGAAAAAAAAATCCATATTCAGGAGAGAGACAACCCTGGGGGCCACCAAGGAGGGGTGGAACCCACTATCTCAGAGAGAGCAAGCTTCATACACAAATTCAATCCCTTTAGTCCTTCCCAAACCCAGGATTGGGTATGGGGGTATGTTGAAATACAAGTAGATACCCGGGAGACAAGAGCATGGGGGCCACCAGTAAGGGGTGGAACCCAACATCTCAGATAGAGCAAGCTTAATCCACAAAAAGTCCATTTTCTCCCATTTTATTTGGTTCTCAAGATATTTAGAAGTTACTAATATTTTTCAAATTGTTTTCTGAATTTTAATCATTTAGAGAAACAATAATGAAATGACATTTTTGGTTCCAAACGCTTTCTTGCCATAGCTTGGATGCAAGAACGTATCCAGGATTTTTTTTTGGAGGGGGGTACAACAAAAACGTAAAACAAAATGTCAAAATTTGTCTAGGCCTAAATTCAATTTTGTTGCGTTTTTAGGAGTCAGAAAAACATTGGGGGGGGGGCTACTAACACCCTCACCTCTCCAACGTTGAACACAACCCTGTTTGGATGCCTTTAAACTGACCAAAATTATTTATATCGTTTATTAGCACTTCACTGAAGTAGATGAAGCTTTTGATCTTGAACTGTTTTTTTTTTGCCGCATCTCCTTTTTTAATTTTTACTGTTTTTGCCATCCTTGCACACTTAATTGATCCTTCATAAAAGTTAAAAAACGCAACACGCGTTTCTCAATTCTCCTTTTTCATACTTTACTCCTCCCATAAAGTTCCAACTTCATTTGAATTCTTTCAAGTTCCGACTTCATTTGGCAATTTGCCACCCTTCGTCCGTAAAATGTGCGAAGCAATTCTCCTGGAAGACACTTCACCAATCTATCTCTGCCTTTCGAAGCGCCTACGCTTCAGAAACACACTTGACCACTGTCATTATCGTAGCTTCCAATATTTTACTTTTGCTTCAGAGACTTAGCTTTTAACTCTTCCGAATTTTTCAGCACACTCAACATCCTCTCTTCAACTTCTTTGACTCCTAATCTATGCGACTCAGTCTTCTTAAAATTAATTCTCAAACATATTGTTGCACCCTGAACTCTCAGACCTTCCAAAATATTCATTCATTTTGATAATTTTTTGTGCAGGACACTCAAATTATCTTCATATTCTAAGTCTAGAAGAGCTTTGGCTTTGCACTTGATTCAATGCTTTCCTATAGTCTTTGCCGTGCTCCTTAGGATAAGGTCCATGAAAACAAGCCCTGTACACGGAAATAGAACACGACCCTGCTTAACACCTGATTTAACACCAAACCAGTTACTAATTCAGATTTATTAAACCTTTGAACTGAATGAAAATCAATTACAACACACAAATAGTAATTGTTTAAAAGTTCATGGATGAATTACCAAGTACAGTGAAAAGGAAATCTGTTCGAAACTTACGTAACCACAAATCTCTTGCAAAACTAGAAAAATTAGGAATTCATTTTTGAAGTAAAAAAGACGTCCATGTGCAGTTATATAGTTGTCCATGTGCAGTATATATATATATATATATGTATATATATATATATATATATATATATATATATATATATATATATATATAAAACAAAAAAAAAACAGAAAGTGAAACATCATAAAAATTAAGCTAAAAACATTTGGCACCAAAACAGCTTAAAAGGTGTGGCTTTCCTTTGGAGGTATAGTTGTCAATGGTAACCAACATTGTTGACATTTGGTGTTATTTGGACGGAAACCGTCGTCAATTATAATCAATTAGTTTCACTTATTCCTTTTCATAGCTCAACGTGGCAACACTGAAGAAAATATGATACTGGCCTAATAAATTAGTAATATTGAAACGACGGAGGGGTTACTCACTCTCAGAAACCATGTAGGCCTACACCGGATGGAGCGTGGCAAGCATGGTGGAACTTGGGCAAGTGTTTGGGGAATATACCAGGCGAGGCAGAAATGTGCGGCATTCATGGCGTTCCGAGGACAAAACTTAGAAATTAATGGTAAACAAAGCTAAGATGGGTTCCAAGGGGGCAAAGCGTCTTAGTTTTGGTGTCCTTGGTGTCTTAAGTAAACATTTTTCCTTTGAACAATGAGTCAGAACTCACTGAGTGGCATGATTAAGTGAAAATGAACGTCAGAAAATTGTAGGATGGTTCAAACCAGATCGCATAAGCAATCGCTACGTTCACTTAGTGGGCAGTACTTAATTTTTTTAATATTTAAAAACTTTGATTCCACCATTGCGAGTTCAAAACTTGGAAAAAACAGCAATAACTTGCAATAATCATAGCCCGAGAGCAAAAACACTGTCAACAATTGTATATTACAACCATTAATTATTCCAACTCCTTAAAAAAGAGAACAAATCTACCTACCTATAAAATATTCATAATATAAAAGTACAAGAGAATCGTTAATAGTTTTAAAGGATAATTTTCACCAGTCGTCGAGAAACGCATATAGAATTCAGGCAAGAGCTGAAGATCAGGTCTAAAATTAACGCTTGACCGCGAAGCGACTGCCAAAATCGTGCTAATAAATAAAAAAGCGATTAAATTCTTAACTAACGCTTAGCAACAAAAAACTTTGAACCGTTGGAAATGTCTGGTAAAACCGGAATATCAGTAGTTGCGTCCGAAAACAGGAACTCATTTGATGTCGAATTATTTCGCTTCGTTGAATGCAAAATTATACTAAAAAATCTTAAGTGGCGCGGGATTCAGGGAGTGGTGGTCTTAAACACCAAAAAACTAAAAAATGTTGGCCACCACATTAATGTTTTTAAGGAGGGGGGAGTTAGGCGACTAATTTTTGAGGTAGAATTCGTGATACTTGATACACACGTGGTACACGGTACTTTTAGGCATAATTTTAGTCGCCTAAAAACTTAATAAGAATCCTGGCAAGGGCCCCAAATCAGGTCCTAATTAACATTTGGTGGTGGAGCGGTTGCCAAAATCTTGCTAATACATAAAAAGGCAATTAAATTCTAAAGTAAAAACAAAGCCCTTAATAACAAAATACATTGGAGATGCCTGGTAAAACCAGAATAGAAAACCAGTAGCTACGTACAAAAACAGGTACTAATTTACTCTCAAATTATCCGCTTCTTTGAGAGGAAAAAGAAATACCACATTGGCATAGGTACCCAAAAATATAACCTTTCAGGTGGGGGGGGGGGGTGAAAAACCAAAATTTCGTCTTAAGCCACTATTTTGAACTTATTTTTAGAGCAAGAGGTTCTGAACTCCGGGTTCAGTGCTTTACGTACCATACAATTTTCTAGTCGCCAAGACACTAAATTAGAATTGCGGCGAGAGTTGAAAATTAGGTCCTAAATTAACGCTTGGCCACGAAGTAGCTGCCAAAATCGTGCTAATAAATAAAAAAGTAATTAAACTCTAAGAAAAAGCACCTAACAACAAAGCACTTCGAACCGCTGGAAATAACTTGTAAAACTAGTAGCTACGTCAAAAATAGTTACTGATTTAATGTCAAATTATCCGTTCTTTGTGAGGCAAAACAAATACTATGTTTTCACAGGTACAAACAGTTCTAACCACTTGGAGGGGGGTTTCAAAACATCAAAAATGTATTTTTGCTTATACCACCATTTTTGAGTTTCCTCCAAGTATGGATGTTTCTGAGCAATTTCAGGGGTAGAATCCTGCCCATTTTGTACAGGCATGTAAATAATAAACTTGGTAAGGTTGGGTTTCTAGCGGAAAAATAAAATAAAGAAACATTAAATGTTGTAACCTGTATTCGAACTCAGAATTGTATTCCACTGTATTATTATTGTTGTAACAAAGTGACAAATATAAAAATTACAAGAAAACAAAACCACTTACAACTATCCACATATCTAAAAAAATGGACCAAATTAAAAGAGTCTCGGTCCGAACTTGGGTAAGGTGATAATGCTTAGCTGACTTCTAATTTTGCTAATTTTTAGGTTTTTTCAACTTTTTTTTATTGATTCTTATTTGTCTTAAATTTTCTATGTCTTTCATTTTATTTTTTTTCTTCGTCAAATACAGTGGATATATATATATATATATATATATATATATATATATATATATATATATATATATATATATATATATACATATATATATATATACATATATATATATATATATATATATATATATATATATATATATATATATATATATATATATATATATACATATATATATATATATATATATATATATATATATATATATATATATATATATATATATATACATATATATATATATATATATATATATATATATATATATATATATATATATATATATCTATCTATATATATAAAAATAAGTTGTCTGTGTGTGGATCTGTGGATGGATCATGTGACGTCATGTTTCGGCTGACGTCATTCAAGTTATATAAGACATATGTTCGCCGTCATGTTTCGGCTGACGTCATGAAATTAGTTGCCATCATTTTTGCTTTGAAGGCGTGACGTCATTCAAGTTATATAAGACGTATGTTCGCGTAGAATTCTATTAATGCTTAAGTTTATAATGACTGATGAAGATGCTCAAAGAGTCTATGCCAAAAACTTGCTGCTGATAGAGAAAGTCAGAAAAGAAAGCGTGCCGAGGAACTACCAGAGCAACGCGAAAGCAGACTTGCTGCTAAAAGAGAAAGTGAAAAAAGAAGGCGTGCCGAGGAACTACTAGAGCAACGCAGAAGCAGACTTTCTGCTAAAAGAGAAAGTGAAAAAAGAAGGCGTGCCGAGGAATCAAAAGACCAGCAGGGAAACAGGCTTGAGGCTGATAGAGAAAGAAAGAACAGAAAGCATGCCGAGGAACTACCAGAGCAACGCAGAAGCAGACTTGCTGCTAAAAGAGAAAGTGAAAAAAGAAGGCGTGCCGAGGAACTACTAGAGCAACGCAGAAGCAGACTTGCTGCTAAAAGAGAAAGTGAAAAAAGAAGGCGTGCCGAGGAATCAAAAGACCAGCAGGGAAACAGGCTTGCTGCTGATAGAGAAAGTAAGAAAAGAAAGCGTGCCGAGGAAAACGATGACTCTGGTCAAACATTTTCAGATCAATTGCTGGCAATGGCAAACGGAAAGCTCCCAGTAGACTCAATTTCAGGACGTATACAACTACCTGCTGATTTCTGTAATTTAGTGACGTCCAAAAATGAATTGATTGAAAAAATATTTCCGAATATTCTAAAAAATTATAAAAATAATAAATGGCTAAGTGAAAGAGCGATTCTCGCACCCAAAAATATAGATGTCCACGAAATCAACAATATTGTTTTGACCAAGATTCAAGACCAGGCAGTCCTTTACAAGTCAGTCGACACAGTTTTGGAACCAAATGAAGCGGTTAATTATCCATCTGAATTTTTAAATTCCATAGATCTTTCAGGGTTTCCACCACACGTGCTACAACTAAAAATAGACGTACGAATAATATTGTTACGTAACATAAACCCACCAAAGCTTTGCAATGGCACTCGACTTGCCGTAAAAAAAAACAATGGAAAACCTAATAGAGGCCACAATCCTGACAGGGCCTTTTGAGGGTGAGGCTGTTCTTATTCCTCGCATTCCCATGATTCCAACAGATCTGCCTTTTCAATTTAAAAGATTGCAATTCCCAATTCGATTAGCATTTGCAATCACCATTAACAAAGCTCAAGGTCAATCATTAGAAAAATGTGGTATTGATCTTAATACTGATTGTTTTTCCCATGGACAATTGTACGTTGCATGTTCGAGGGTCGGTAAACCTGACAATCTATTTATATGCAGCGAGAATTGGACAGCGAAGAATGTTGTATATTCGCAAGTTTTACGCAGTTAATTTGTATTTCGGAACCAAATGAAGCGGTTAATTATCCATCTGAATTTTTAAATTCCATAGATCCTTCAGGGTGTCCACCACACCTGCTACAACTAAAAATAGGCGTACCAATAATACTTTTAAGAAATATCAACCCACCAAAGCTTTGCAATGGCACGCGACTTGCCGTAAAAAAAAAAAAACAATGGAAAACCTAATAGATGCCACAATCTTGACAGGGCCTTATGAGGGTGAGGCTGTTCTTATTCCTCGCATTCCCATGATTCCAACGGATCTGCTTTTTCAATTTAAAAGATTGCAATTCCCAATTCGATTAGCATTTGCAACCACCATCAACAAAGCTCAAGGGCAATCACTAGAAAAATGCGGTATAGATCTTAATACAGATTGCTTTACCAATGTACAATTGTATGTTGCATCTTTGAGGGTCGGTAAACCTGACAATCTATTTATACGCACAGACAATGGGACAGCGAAGACTGTTGTATATTCACAAGTTTTACGTAGTTAATTTGTATTGTATCTATCTATATAAAAACGAGTTGTGTGTATGCATGTTTGTTTGTTTGTAAAAAGAGCGTTTGCATATGACGTCATTATTAGTACATACGGCTTTGTATATGGACAGACAATGGGAAAGCCAAGAATGTTGAATATTCGCAATTTTTACGTAGTTTGAAACACATATATAAATCTATCTATATTCACAGGTGGGACACAGGGACATAACTACAATGGCGCGTAACTAATATGGCGCGTAACTAATATGGCGCGAAACGACTTATGCGCGCGGGGGGGCTTGGGGGGGGCGAAGCGCCCCCACCAACTAGGTGTTGGGGTGGCGCTAAGCGCCACCCCAACAGCTAGTATATATATATATATCACTGCTGCTACTTCAAGCCACTCACTGCATCACCAAGTCACCTGAGGCCAACCGGACAGCAGACACTCCTCTCCAATCCCAACTCATATAAACTTTTATTATTTATGCCCTCCCATGGGGTTCGAATTTCGAATATAGGCTTCGAATAGCGGAATTGGAATATTGCAGCATATGATGAAACAATGATCAAGTATGGTTCTGAAATGTGAGCACTTTGAAAGCCTGAGGAACATAAATGATTTTCAGAACGATTGTCTGAGGTACCTTAATACCTCAGACAATTTTCGGAGGTTTTTTTTTCTCGAGGGAAATTTGTCGGTAAAATATATTGGTGTCGTATCGGTACGACAGCGATATACGGGTATCAGTATAAGATACCAAAAATCCATATCAGTCTGGACCTAATATAAGTATATACAATTTTCTGACAATGCCTACGTTTTCCCCTTGTCGATGTTTGTTCTATCCGTTTTTCGTGGTAAAGCACCATAAGAAAACCGCGTGCATTGACTAGTGAAAGTTTCTATTGGCGGCTTTTATATCGTAAAAGGATTCTAGTGACTAAAAGCAAAAAAGTTGGGACAAAAGCTTTCATCTTAGGTAACTGATAGCAGAAAGTGAATACGATCTAGAATTGATGAAAAGGCGAAACAATTGGTTTCCCGTTTGACCGTTAGTCGAACGGGAGGTACCCGTTTGACTAATGGTATTTCGAACAACAAGCTGTGCGAAGAATTTAGTTATATTCCAATTTCCTGGCCGAGTGGATTGGTGCGCTGGATTCAGGGCCCTTTGTCTGAGAGGGCAGGGTTCGAATCCTAGCGTACCCAATTATTTAGTTTGGGACGGGGGTCAGTGGTGTTACTCAATAAGCTCAGCCAGATTCGACCCATCTCTAAATGGGTACCTGGAGAAATCTGGGGAAGGTAAACAGGAACGGTGCGCGAAAGCACAGGGTGGTTGGCGCTTCCTGACTGAAGGGCCAAGGAACGGAGATCAGCACCGCCGGTAGGGACTGTAAAGTCTAATGCCGTATTCTTTACTCGTTTCTTTACCTTTTTAATCAAAGAAAGGTTGAGATGGCTAGGACACGTTTTACTGATGATGGTTGCCAAAGATCGTCCTTGTTGGCCATCCACCTGGAGCCAAATTGTGAGCAGGTCGTCTTAGAATGGGGTTAAGAGAAGTCTTATGGAAGTATTTGAAGGAAATTGGGACTTCGTATGAGGGTCTGAAGAATGAAGCTAGTGTTGGTATCAGATAGCCTAGTGTTGCAGTGAGTTGATATTAGTAATACTAAATATAATATCACTTTCTCTCTTCAATTTTCTTTAGGAAAAGCAACATACAATAGCAGATTCATATTACTCGTATATTTTTATGAATACAATCTATCACCTAAATTCTTTTTTCAAAAAATAGAAAACAAATAAGCAGAAAAATGGACTTTAAAACTAGAAAGTTACAACATCAATAATTGTTTTATTGCTAAGACTTCTAAATTATATTGACTTACCTAATATGATCTTTTGACAAAGGAGCCGGGTATAAGCTCGTTTAGGCTCTAGCTTGATTCACATCATTTTGGACTAATACTGTTTTTTGCTCTGGATAGTTTCACCCTCTCTTTGCCCTCTTCCCCCTTAAAAAACCAAAAGTGTAAAACTGATTGGCATTTCGTTACAGCTTTTGTAATCAATAAATTAGAAGTGGGGAGGGAAAATTCCTAAGGCATATGCAAGCACAGAGGCAGGGAGCAATTCCGTTTTTTGGGGGGAGGGGTAGAGGGTTAGAAACGTCATACATTTTGGCACCAAAAACTTCAAAGTTTCTCTTTGAGGGATTTTTGAAACAAATGTGGCAAATAAGAATTTCTTCTAGATACAGGTATAGCTGAATCACCCAATGAAATAGATTTTTTTTAATAAACCACAGTATTCCTTAAGCAAATCAAGGAGGCACACTCGTGCCTCTATAAAGAGGCGACACACGACAATGTTAAGCGATCTTCGGTTCTAGTGGTCGCAGACGGATGGGGAGGGATGCATTTCGTAGCCCGAGCTCCAACTAAGAAACCTGCAAAATTTCATCCCCCTCCAACTTTTTCTTCATGGGGAAAATCTGGCCGAAAGTTTCGACCTGTCAACCCAAGCCCCCCTTTAACGTTGTCCGATCGGGCTGAAATTCACAAGTTAAGGTCCCCTAGGGCCCAGGAGCTTATCCGCGAAATTTCAGCTTGATCCGATAACTCCTTCCCTGTTTTCCAGAAACCACGCATAGCCACTTAAAATTCATTTACTTTTTTTTCCTAGACGCCTACAGGTCACATCCGACATCGGATCTGGGTGTACGAAGACTCATTCGATGCGGAATTCTCCGAGTAAGTGCCCATGAAAGTTTCGTAGGAAAATCTTAACCCCCCGAAAGTTTCGACCCTCCAACCCCCCCACCCCTTTTAACGTTGTCCGATCGGGCTGAAATTCACAAGTTAAGGTCCCCTACGGCCCAGGAGCTTATCCGCGAAATTTCAGCTCGATCCGATAACTCCTTCCCTGTTTCCCAGAAACCACCCATTAGCTATTTAATTAACGGATTTCTCTCCATAAGAGCCCATGTTAATTTGAAATTTTTAAAAGCTATTGAGAAGTTATATTTACACACATGCAAGTTATTAGCTCAGTTGGTAGAGCGTGAGACTTTTAATCCTCGGGTCAAGGATTCAAGTCCCTTACGGGCGGTTTTTTTTCACAACATCAAAAAAATTTTGATAACACCTGGACAGCTTATCATTTGAGAGATAACAGAATATTAGCTTCTTATGAGCAAAAGAAACATTTCGGTCATTCTATCTATTTTTTTTCTATTTTATACAATGATTTAAAAGCGGGGGGGGGGGGTTCCTCTCTTAATTCCTGTACGAGGAGTACAGGAATTATTAAATTACATCCACCATGGATTGTAGAAAAACGTACAGAATTAATATGAAAAAAAAATTAAACCTGTACAAAAGAGTCTTTAAAAGCTGGGGGTTTGCCTCTTCTAATAGTCTTCTTATAGTCCTACCTCTCCTAATTCCTCCACGAGGAGTACAGGAATTATTAAATTACATCCACCATGGATTGTAGAAAAACGTACAGTAATAATATGAAAAAAACTTCGTTTTCTTAAAGAGTTAAAGAGGCTGCGTCCCAAAGTCGAACCTTAAAACGTACAGGAATTAGAAGAGGCAGTTGGGGGGCTGCCGCCCCCCAAACCCCCAGCTTATAAAGACTCTTTTGTACAGGTTTTTTGTTTTTTGCTAACCCCCAGCTCTTGGCTTCGGAAAGGCCCTCTTTTAATTAACAAAAATTGAAATGAATGAATAATGGAATAACTTCGAAAAATGTTAAACACAAGAGGACAGGAGAACCATTGCGCCGAAACTAGTAATTAGTAACAATGAAGACCCCCCCCCAAAAAAAAAACCTGTACAAAACCTGCCTCTTCTAATTCCTGTACGTTTTAAGGTTCGACTTTGGGAAGCAGCCTCTTTAACTCTTTAAGAAAACGAAGTTTTTTTCATATTATATTAGAAAGGGAAGGCATTGTTACCTGTCATTGCTATATCAAATTTGGTAGTAAGAGTTTTTTAGTCTCAAAAAGGAACAAAACCCTGTCTCGCTCTTATAAATGAAATTTTAATCAATTAAAGGGAACTACAAGTTTTGAGTCATACATTTTTTTTAATAAATAAATTTTCTGTTTCTTTTTGGGTATTTTTTATACCTCTATTGGGTATGACTTTGTGTATAATTTAAAAAACATCTTCACTTACCTAATCTGCTCTTTTGACAAGGGAGCTTGGCTTTGACCCGTTTGAGTTTGTAGTTGACTCCCGTCACTTTGGGAAAATGGCGATTTTTCACTCGATATAATACAATAGCTGAAATCATTGATTCCAGAAGACATTGCAGTTGATTGGTTTGTACACTCAAAGCCTTGTATATAATTATTGGCGTTAGTTTCAAAAACAGGAATTGGCGTAAAACATGCATTGGATTGCACTAGTTCTCCCCCCTAGAAAACAATATAAATGTTGAAATGCCGGAGAATATAATTTTAACATAATTCACATACTCATATGTTATGATAAAGAATAAATATAATCTAAACCAATGGCAGTTATGGCCTCTCTTGCACCGGAGCGAAACCTTGATTAGCGCCCCGCCCCTGTCACCCACAAAATTTTCAGACCAAATTTCAACAAAGTGTTCATTTATTGGCAAAGTTATTTTCAGTTGATTAAATACTAATTAACTTCAATTTATTTATTATTTAGTTTATTTAATCACTATTAACGGAGTCAATTATTTTAATTATTATTATTGTATAATTATTTTTAACTAATTTTTATTTCATTAATTAATTAGCGTTGTATTAATTTGTCATTTTCATTTATTTACTTCGCTCTCTACTTTATTTTAAAAAAATGAAAATAAAAAGCTAAAAAATGATAATAACCGTTAGATTTTTTATTTGAAATTTTTCACCCTTAATATTTCTGTCCACGAGGCAAGTGCCCCTCTGTCCATCCCCTAAAGCCGCCTCTGATCTGAACATAATTTTGTGTATGAAAATCTCTTTCCCCTGAAGACGAACTGGAGATTTCTCTCTAATTAATTTCTGATATTCTTTGGTAGAACATGGGATACACAAATGGATACGGTATGTTTACTGCTCTTACCACAGCTCTACGACTACTAAATGCTTATCACAAGGGCGTAAGAGGGGGACTAATTGCCCTCCAAACTTTTTGGTTAATTAAAAAAGAAGCTAGAACTTTTGATTTCCGTTCGAACGAGCCCTATCCCGACCTTCTAGGACATTCATCCAATTTTTCTACCTCATCAGCCGGGTTATCTGATATGCTGACTCTGATGGTGTGATTTTCAATAAAACTGTTTGAATTTTTGGCGGCATATCTACCTATTTCAAAAGTCAGGTAAATTCCCTCAGGCTCGTAGTTTTTGATTAGTTACATTGAATTTAATTAGTTTTCCATTTTCAAAGCAATACAAAGCATAATTTTTTTTTACAAGATTGTTTTTTTAACTGTGTGAATAAAGAATCAAACGATGTTTTTGGGGTTTCTTCTTCAATTACCTGAGACAAAATCGATTTTCCAACTTTATCGATTTCCCATACTCTTGTTATACAAATAGATGTCTTATGTTATTGATTTAACCACATTTATGGTAGAAACCATAATAATTTGTTTATAGATTTCGATTATCTTCCCTTACCGCAGTTATGTTAGATAACTAAAACATAATATCGATCTAGGCTACTTTTAATTGGACTTAGCAGACTGCACGTATTGAGTGACCATTTTGCGTGCAGGCGAATTAAACGATTGGGTACGAAGCAACATCAGATCCCGTCATAACAGAGTTTTAATTCATTTAATTCATCTTATTTTAATTCAGAGGAGGCTATTAAAAACCTAATTTAACATTTTCTGTATCTTTCTATGTATTTTATATAACTAATGGTAAAAGGTGGGACGGTCCATTCCCTTAGATTTTCGAGATTTAGTTATATATCATTTAGTTTTACATACAGTTTTTAAGTTGCACCCCTCCTACCGGAATGTTTCCAGTGTACGTGTGGGAAAACCAAACCATTTGGTAATGGTCTTCAAGTCCTTTTGCCAACACTGTCTACTTTAGCCAATAGTTATAAGGTACGAGTCAAAAAAAGGGACTACCTTATTTTGCATTAAAACTGTTGCAATGCAATAGCCTAGTAAACTATGCTTAGAGTTAAAAGTATTCCGATAATAATCTATTTTTAACCCTCTAAAATACAAGACAAGTGGAATAAATAAGAAATAATGAAAGAAAAATAAAACAACTATATCAGAGATAAAACTTATACAACACAACCACTAATCAACTAACGAAAGAACCTCTAAAAGATAACACAACTTTAAAATGAAAACAGGTGAAAACTAACGACTAAATACACGAATTAAAGGGTGGAAGGGGCCAAGAGAAAAAAAATAATCCTTTTCCAATTTTGAGTCTAACTTCCGCAAAGGGGTAATAATGCCAGAAGCCCCAAAATACCGAATTATTTTCTTGACGGAGAATGACGGAGAAAATTTTCGGACAGAGAAGTTGAACACGGAAGACAATTGGCCTTAGACCGGTTCAGCGCTCCTCGCGGAGCTTTTATCGTTAGTCCCCCCAACTTCACCATCATCATTTTTGTTGACAAATAATTGGACTATTTAAAAACTATTTATTTATACTCGCAACATAAGGTTCATCCATCCCAACTTTAGTTGGAAAGAAGAAGATGCTTCAATCTACTACAAAATACTCTTTGAACAGTGTATACTTTGGTGTGGTCTGATGGGGATATTCAGTGATAAAATATTGATGATGCTGAGGAACGAGGGGACTTTCGGGAACTAATCCGCTTGGCGTCTCTGAACCCGAATAACGAGAATTGGGCATAGACTTTGCACTAAAGACTAGGTAATCACGCTTAACGATATTCAATGACAGGCCAACACTTTGGAAATGTTTTGAAATAGATGATATGGAATTCGAGAGGCTAGATCTAGGACGGCTTAAAAGAAGTATATCATCCGCATATGCAATATAAGAGAAAATTACCAAATCACAAGACAAAAGAGAGAGCAAGACAAGAGAAAGAGAGAGCATGGACAGCAAACAGTGGATCCAAATACTGAACCCACCTTGACGCATATACGCAATTCAGCCAGATCCCTTTTTTTCAGGATAGGTGAAATACCAAACAGGAATAGCATTAAATGGTCATAAAAGCTACTATAGAGCAATGCAAGCGCTTTTCGAGAACAATGCTTATTTTCCACATTTTTGTATTTGTTTTATTAAGATAAAACTGCGTTAAGTCAAGACTTGCCGGTACCTGATTATTAATCATTATTATATTTGTTACATTGGTACTGTGCATGTTCTTTCTCTCTCTTTTTTTATGCCTATTTTTTTCAACCCGTTCTTCATTCTTCATTTTTTTTATTTTTTTATTTTTTTTTTAGAGAGAAAGAGGAAGATAAGTTTATTAATATAAATAAACAAAACAAAACAGACCAATGACCAGAAGCAAAGCTTGTTTGAGCTTACAACCCCAGTACAAATACAAATAAAAACAATACCAAAAAAAGAGAGGAAAATAAAAAAGAAAAAAAGGAAAAAAAAAAAATCAATTGCCCTGCATTTCGATCGGTACGGGATTACACTTCAAAAAAGACAAAATAAAAAGAAACTAAAACCACTTGACGAGTATCGCATAAAACAAAACCAACACCTTGGATCCATTTGAGGTCCACTAAACTATCAAAAACATAAATATTAAGGCAAAATAACTTTTCCTCTATGTTCTAATAGAATAGTTTAATGCTTTACAGAGTTTTTGTATGTCTGGTGTCATTGCTTTACAGGCCATAAGTCTATATCCAACCATACCATTGGTATGAAAGTAATATTTTTTCCACTTTACTCTCACTATTGATGACTCATTTAAGCATCAATTCACCAGGGCAGCTGTATTTCTTCTTTCCCCAGACATTTTCATTTTTTTTTCTTTATTTCCTTTTCTCTTTTCAGATGACTAAGAAGCACCTGATCTTAAATGAGCAGCATAGAAGGACTTTTATGAAAACGAGATGAATATGCCAAAGATGATAAAGAAATGTAGATGATCAAAAAACAAAGAAGATAAACTACTTCTAGCAGTGCTTTCATCTCTTATATATATTATTATTTATATCATTTATACCTATAGAATAATTAATTACTAGGTAATAAAGACTTGCAAATGGAAATGGAAAGCTTAGCAAATTTATTTCTAGTGTGTAAGATTTTTCGTTATTTTCTTGATGGGTTTATTAATATTTGTATCGATGAGAAGCTTTCAAATACAAATGGTTATAAATTAGTACCATGTAATATTCTAGAGGGATTTCTATATAGGCTGAAATCCCCAGCAGTGAAAAGGATAAAATCATTGACACTATATAAAGTTTGACTTCAAACTGAACAGATCAATCAACGCTGATTTTAACTATGGATTTCCCATTATATCCCTACGAGGAGGAGATGTTAGTGCTGAGCAGCAGTAATCTGTACTTAATAGAAGGGAGCAGGGTTGCCACCTGTAGGACAAAAGCTCTATTTTAGCACCTTTTTTTATTATGTTTAGCACTATAGCAAGACCTCAGGGATGCAGAAATTGAATAAACCCTGTTGATTTTGACTTACTTTCCTCTAAACTTTTCTGAAGTATGGTTGTGTGTTTATAAGGAGGGGGTGGGGTATGTAAGAGGCGATGGTAGCTTTTGTGTAAAATTTTGTGGTTTACGAACATTACATAAAGAAGGTATTTCCTTAAGGTCTATTGTAGTATGGACAAAAGCCCCTGCTTCCATTCAACGGCAGTAGTCTGTACTTAATTGAAGGGAGCAGGGTTGCCATCTCTAGGACAAAAGTTCTGCTTTAGCACTTTTTTTTATTATGTTTAGCACTATAGCAAGACACCAGTTGACACAATTTATTACCGGCCATTGTCGTCTTAATGGTTGAGAATTGGTAAAGTTCCTTCTAGCTTGTGCCATTGCTTTAAAATTCTTGAAACTTACAGACATCTTTTATTTGATTGTCCTTTATATTATACCCAGAGAATGTTTTTGTCTTTGTGCATATCTGAACTAGGTCTTAGCTTTCCTTTTAGTTTGAATTTGGCAGTCAGTAATAAGGATGTTAGAAACCTTGTTATTGTTTTTTTTTTTAAAAGAACTGGGAGATTAGAAATTTCGTAGTTGGTGATCATTGGTTGTGTAATCATTTTTCTTCATTTGTGACATTAAGATTAGATTAGTGTTTTTTTTTTTTTTTTTTTTTTTTTTTTTTTTTTTTTTTTTTTTTTTTTTTTTTATGTCATGTAGTTTTAGTTTAGCATACAGTGTGAAATACCTTGTTTGGTTTACTCACAAATAAATACTTACTTACAATAGCAAGACCTCAGGGATGCAAAAATTGAATAAACCCTGGTGATTGTGAATAAACACCGACCAGCAATAACTGTACTTAATAGAAGGGAGCAGGGTTGCCACCTCTAGGACAAAAGTTCTGGTTTAGCACTTTTTTTGGTAAAATTCTAGTTGTTTGACTTTTGGCTAACTCGGAAAGGGGTTAGGTTAGGAAAATGAAACTTTCAAGGATGGGTCTAAAGGCTAAAGTATGTCCCGGGAAGGTATTTTGATGTGAAATTTTGGCAAAACAACATTTTACCTTAATTTTCGGTTACCAGTTGCCTTTTTTCTCCCTTTAGTTCTGAAAATACAATTCCTGTTATTTGAGTAGAAATCTGATCCATATCAATGTTTTTTTCTTTTCAAAATTTAGGAAATGTATTTGCATATATTTAAAACCTTATAAATTGGAATTGAGCCAAGTTGTGAAGCTGAAAGCAATTTTTTTGTACTTCATTCAAGCAGAAGATCTATTTGCAAGGTTTCATTTTTATAACATACATATTTTTAAAGGTCATCAAAGGTCAGGGACGTCTAGAGGGAGAAGGAGTGGAGGTGGGTCCTTCAAAATACCTTCCCAGGACAAACTTTAGCCTTTAAAATTATCCCTGAAAGTTTTATTTTCCTAACCTAACCCCTTTCCAAGATAGCCAAAAGTCAATCAACTAGAATTTTACCCTTTTTTTTTATTATGTTTAGCACTATAGCAAGAGCTCAGGGATGCAAAAATAGTACTAAAATAACTTAAAAGTGCTAATTTGGCACTATTTTAGTACTATTAAAGTAATTTTTTACTCTAGCACTAAAAATCACTGTGTACCCGCAAATTTGGGCAATTTTTAGCACTTTAAGAACTGACCGTGGTGGCAACCCTAGAATAGACTCTTAGAATTCTCAAGGTCACCAGATACCGACAAAAAAAATCCATGATGTTGCTAGAAATTATTCACGGTGGGCGGGAGAGGGGGAGGTAAATTTTCAAAGAGACAATTCTAAATGAATAGGTGTGTTGCCAAGCACATTGAATGGGTTAATAGGTAATGGCATATTATTGCAAAAATAACTTGGTTTTTTTAACCCACGGACGAAGAGGAACACATGAGCCTAGGTTACGGAGTTTTTCTTTTTCCCAGGGGGAGGACATTGTCTATCTCGGCCATTTCTGGAACCACTCAGGGACAAGATACTTACAAAGACAAAAGAAAGAAGAAATCCGTTGTTTTATTTGGGCCTTGATATGACTTTGAATGACCTGAAAACGGTTCTAACATCAACAATTTTGGAGCCAACATATAATGAATGAGCAATCGTATGTTTGAAAAATATTGTTCAACCTTGCTGAAACACATAGCAACCCAAATTGGACGGGTATGTTAACAACTTACAAAAATCAAATGCAAATTTTATTCATTGTAACATACTGTCGTATTTATAATATTAAAACGATACAATTTTGTATTCTCAGTCTAAATGTTTGTTGTTTGACAATATTTCGCACATCTTATATCAAATAATGATATTATTTTGACCTCATGAGCTTCATGGAGTTAAAAAAAACTCATGGATTTAATGTTGGTGTCTTTAGTGAAGTTCGAGCAAATGGTGAGCGAAAATACTTTACCCTACTGATCCTTCCTTTGGGAAAAGCTTAATGGGCCTTTTTGGCAATTATCGCAGGAGAGTAAACATTTTTGTTGCGGTCTTTAGGTATGACAGCGATGATTAATAGTCCTTACTTTTGGACAGTAAAATTACATATCTACTTGGATATAAGTAAAATTATCAAGGTTGATTCGTATTTAGTTTATATAGGTTGCCCCATTATTGCGCACCATATTAACGTTATTTTCATCGAACAACTTTTATGTCCCACATAGGAAAAAGGGTGACAAAAATAAAAAGGACGACTGACATTATAGTGCGAGAGGTAACATGTGGTAACCTTAGGTCCAGGAGGACAGTCCCAACCCAAAAAGCTGACACAAAACGCATTCACAAGAGGAAAAGTTTTCCTCCAGGAAGGAAAGAGGACAGGCTTCTATGGAAGGAGTTGTAACAAATTCGGAGGGACTCATTCGCGGAAACTGAAAGTTTTATTGTACTTTCTATTAGTCAAAAGCGATTGGAGGGTAACCGGGAAAATCACTGGAGGAAAAGACGACACTGATAAGCGGTGGCGTCGTTTGAGGGGAGGAAGAAAGGGGACAGTTTCCTCTTCCCAATAATTTGAAGAAAAACAATATTAGGTTACTTTAAAATTATTGCTTGTTTCAAGTTTCAGCTTCGTTCTTTACTTTGAGCATATGAGTATATGCTCATGATATATTATAAAATAATCCACCCTTGTTTTTAATAGAAAAAAACAATGGTATACTATTCCTTCTAAAATGTTCCACATTAATATTTATACAAATATACCACATTCAACATGTTTGAGGGGAGAAAGAAAGGGGACAGTTTCCTCTTCCCAATAATTTGAAGAAAAACAAAATTAGGTTACTTTAGAATTATTGCTTGTTTCAAGTTTCAGCTTTGTTCTTTACTTTGAGCATATGAGTATACTCAAAGTATACTATACATGAGTATATATATATATATATATATATATATATATATATATATATATATATATATATATATATATATATATATATATATATTTTAAATAATCCACCCTTGTTTTTAATAGAAAAAACAGTGGTATACTATTCCTTCTAAAATGTTCCACATTAATGTTTATACAAATATACCACATTCAACATGTTTGAGGGGAGGAAGAAAGGGGACAGTTTCCTCTTCCCAATAATTTGAAGAAAAACAATATTAGGTTACTTTAAAATTATTGCTTGTTTCAAGTTTCAGCTTCGTTCTTTACTTTGAGCATATGAGTATACTCAAAGTATACTATACATGAGTATATATATATATATATATATATATATATATATATATATATATATATATATATATATATATATATATATATATATATTAAATAATCCACCCTTGTTTTTAATAGAAAAAAAAACAGTGGTATACTATTCCTTCTAAAATGTTCCACATTAATATTTATACAAATATACCACATTCAACATCTAATCATCAAGTGAAAGATGAGCTTAGTTAAAAGCAAAATTGCAAGAAAATACTATACTTGCAGTTTATTCAGATCGGCCCCCCCCCTAGGGTCTTTTACTTCTTAGAATTTATCAGTCCAAGAAAAAGAAATTCTTGTTTCAAAACGTTCAAAAATGGATATGAATACACCCTCTACATATGCAAGTAGGACAGAAATGGAATCACTGAAAAACAAGAAATCCTTGAAAAGAAGAATTTTTTCATTGAAAAATAGAAAAAGGAATAATTGAAAATAAAGAATAAGACATAATTTGATATAATAATATTCGTGTTTCAGCTAGATAGGTCAAATCAGTTGTAGTTTAGTCGTAGAAGTTAGCAGGGAGGGGAGGGGTCAGCACCTGGAACCATTTAATGTTTTAATTATTTACTTTCAAATATTTAAAGCTAAATTCAATACAGTTCCAGATTCTCTTATCAAACAGTTCGTGGTAACGAACTGTAGTAAGGAGCGACCCGGCTCAATAGTAAACGAAACTCTAAAAAACGGAATTTTGATGCTAAAAGATACATCAAAAGAATCCGATTTTTATGCTGATTTTAAATATTTAAGTTTCATCACATTTAGTCTTTGTCATCAAAAGTTACGACCCTGAGAAAATTTGCCTTGTTTTGGAAAATAGGGGAAAACACCTCCTAAAAGTCATGGAATCTTAACGAAAATCACACCATCGCATTCAGCGTATCAGAAAACCCTAGAGCAAAAATTTCAAACTCCTATCTACAAAAATGTGGAATTTCGTATTTTTTGCCAGAAGACAGATCATGGGTGCGTATTTATTTGTTTTATTTGTTTTTGTTTTTCCCAGGGGTCATCGTTTCGACCAAGTGGTCCTATAATGTCGCAAGAGGGCTCATTCTAACGGAAATTAAAAATTCTAGAGCCCTTTTTAAGTGACCAAAAAACGGAGGTCACCTAGACCCCCTCCCGCGCTCATTTTTTCCTTTAAGTCAATGGATCAAAATTTTGAGATAGCCATTTGTTCCAAATAGTCTAAAACCATAATAACTCTTTGGGAATGACTTACTACCCCACAGTCCCTCGGGGAGGGGCTGCAAGTTACAAACTTTGACTAGTGTTTACATATAATAATGGTTATTGGGAAGTGTACAGACGTTTTCAGGGGGATTTTTTTTGGTTTTGGAGGTAGGGTTGAGGGGAGGGGGCTATGTGGGAGGATCTTTCCTTGGAGAATTATGTCATGGGGGAAGAAAAATTAAATGAAAAGGGCGCAGGATTTTCTAAAATTACTATAAAAAAAAACAATGAAAAACTAAACATGAAAAGTTTCATTGAAAGTAAGGAGTAGCATTGAAACTTAAAACGAACAGAGACTATTACGCATATGAGGGGTTCTAAAAACACTTTAGCATAAAGAGCGAGGTATTAAGGAGGAGATAAATACCTCGCTCTTTATGCTTAAGTATTTTTAGTAATTTCAACTATTTACACTATGGACTTTCTGATTCAGGGGTCATTCTTAAAGAATTGGGACAAAACTTACGATTTAGTGTAAAGAGCGAGGTATTAACGAGGGTACAAACTCCCTCATATAAATAATAAGAATATAAGAATATAAAAGTTTATTACGTAAGTTAATTCTTAAGTTACGTATATTTTTTACTAATAAAAACGTTCGTCAACAATTAAAAGTTATAGTTGCCTTTTTATGTAACCGAAAAATTGGAAGGCAACTAGGCCTCCTTCCCCGCTCTTTTTTTTCTCAAAATCATTCGATCAAAACTATGAAAAAGCATTTAGCCAAACAAAAATAAATATGCAAATTTCGTTCAATTCCTCGCTCTTTACGCTGAAGGTTGACTCGTTGCCACAATTCTACTTTTTAATGTCATGTTTAATGATTTTTAACTTGTCACTTTTAAATTTTAAGTGACAATTTTAAATTGTCACTTTTTAATGAAAATTCTACTAATATGTCATGGGGGAAGAGAAATTCAATGAAAAGGGCGCGGGATTTTCTAGCATTACTATAAAAAACCAATGAAAAAAAAAACATGAAAAAGTTTTTTCAATTGAAACTAAGGAGTAGCATTAAAACTTAAAACGAATAGAGATTATTACTCATATGAGGGGTTCTAAAAATACTTTAGCATAAAGAGCGAGGTATTTAGGAGGAGATAAATACCTCGCTCTTTATGCTAAAGTATTTTTAGTAATTTCAACTATTTATTCTACGGCTTTTCTCATTCAGGGGTTATTCTTAAAGAATTGGGACAAAACTTAAGATTTAGTGTAAAGAGCGAGGTATTAACGAGGGGCAAACCCTCTCAGATACATAATAATAATATAAGAGAATAATAGTTTGTTACATAAGTTAATTCTTAAGTTACTTATAATTTTCCAAATAAAAACGTTCGATAAAAATAAAAGTTCTAGTTGCCTTTTTAAGTAACCGAAAAATTGGAGGGCAAGTAGGCCTCCTTCCCCACCCCTTATTTCTCAAAATGGTCTGATCAAAACTAAAAGAAAGCCATTTAGCCAAAAAAAAAAAGAATTAATATGCAAATTTAATTTTAATAATTTATGTGCGGAGACTCAAAATCAAACATGCATTAATTCAAAAACGTTCAGAAATTAAAGAAGAAAAAACTACTTTTTTAACTGAAAGTAAGGAGCGACATTAAAACTTAAAACGAACAGAAATTACTCCGTATATAAAATGGGTTGTCCCCTCCGCAATCCCTCGCTTTTTGCGTTAAAGTTTTTAATTGTTTTAAAAAGTAGAATTGTGGCAAAGAGTCAAACTTTAGCGTAAAGAGCGAGGGATTACGGAGGGGACAACCCATTTCATATACGGAGTAATTTCTGTTCGTTTTAAGTTTTAATGTCGCTCCTTACTTTCAGTTAAAAAAACTAGTTTTTTTATTTATTTGTAGTTGAAACGCGTATAAGCACTGATAACGTCCATTTCCTAAACTTTCAGATTCACATACTAATCCATAAATATAGAACTGTCTCTATATACCATACCATGCTGACGGCTGACTTTTGGCTATTTTAGCTTTTCTAAATATTTCTTTTAACCAGCTCAAAAAAAAAAAAAAATCGACATAGATGTACTGAGGATTATTACTCACATTAGTCGCATTTCACGTAACACCAGCGCAACTTGTGTGACCTTTATCTCTGCATCAGCAAGCTGTATCAAGCCTGCATCAAGCAAGCTGTACGAGTATCAAGCCTGTATCAAGCCTGCATCAAGCAAGCTGTACGAGTATCAAGCCTGTATCAAGCCTGCATCAAGCAAGCTGTACGAGTATCAAGCCTGTATCAAGCCTGCATCAAGCAAGCTGTACGAGTATCAAGCCTGTATCAAGCCTGCAGCAAGCAAGCTGTACGAGTATCAAGCCTGTATCAAGCCTGCATCAAGCAAGCTGTACGAGTATCAAGCCTGTATCAAGCCTGCAGCAAGCAAGCTGTACGAGTATCAAGCCTGTATCAAGCCTGCATCAAGCAAGCTGTACGAGTATCAAGCCTGTATCAAGCCTGCAGCAAGCAAGCTGTACGAGTATCAAGCCTGTATCAAGCCTGCATCAAGCAAGCTGTACGAGTATCAAGCCTGTATCAAGCCTGCAGCAAGCAAGCTGTACGAGTATCAAGCCTGCATCAAGCAAGCTGTACGAGTATCAAGCCTGTATCAAGCCTGCAGCAAGCAAGCTGTACGAGTATCAAGCCTGTATCAAGCCTGCATCAAGCAAGCTGTACGAGTATCAAGCCTGCATCAAGCAAGCTGTACGAGTATCAAGCCTGTATCAAGCTTGCATCAAGCAAGTTGTACGAGTATCAAGCCTGTATCAAGCAAGCTGTACGAGATGTCTGCTGCAACTAGGATAAAGTGAATCCAAACAGTAGATACATATATTTTTCTAACAATTTAGACGTTTTATGATTGCATCTAGCTGGTACCAACCCATAATCTTTATCTATTGTTATCAGTTTCAACATTCAGCAATAGGAGACTGAGCTTCGCTTGGTGAAAGGAATTTCAGACATAAAAAAAAACTTTTGTGTAATTTGCTATATTTCGCTTTTTATGGCACTTGATATTAGCCAAGTGACATATAGCAATCACAAATTCTGTCTGTCTGTCTGTCTGTCTGTCTGTCCCGGTTTTGCTACTTTAGGCACTTCCAGGTAAGCTAGGACGATGAAATTTGGCAGGCATATCAGGGACCGGACAAGATTAAATTAGAAATAGTCTTTTTCCTGATTTGACTATCTGGGGGGAGTGAAGGGCCGGTTAATTCGGAAAAATAGAAAAAATGAAATATTTTTAACTAACGAACGGGAGATGGGATCTAAATGAAATTAAGATCCCATTTAGTTTTACAAAAAAAATTGTTTAATTTGTTAGATTTCGCTTTTTTTAACAAAGATTACAAACACAAAGATGCAAAAAGGAGGTAATTTTCAAAGTCTAGGTGTCAATTTTTTCTATCCGATTGAGTTCTCTTATTTTAAATTCCGACCAGATCCTGCGACATTGGGGGGAGTTGGAGGGGGAAACCGGAATTCTTAGAAAACGTGAAAAGTGGGGTATTTTTATCTTACGAATAGGTGATCGGATCTTAATGAAACTTGATATATAGAAGGATCTTATGTCTCAGATGATCCATTTTCGACTCGAATTGTATCCGGGGAGATAGGGGGTTGTAGGAGGGAAACAGAAATCTTGGAAAACGCTTATAGTGGAGAGATCGGGATGAAACTTGATGGGAAGAATAAGCACAAGTTCTAGATACGTGATTGACATAATCCATTCTCTTTGGAGGAGCTGGGGGTGTGTGTGTGTTAATTTGGAAGAATTAGAAAAATTGAGGTAGTTTTAACTTAAGAACGGGTGACCTCTTATTTCAAATCCCGACCAGATCTGTTGATGGGGGAGTTGGAGGGGGAAATCGGAAATATTGGAAAACTCTTAGAGTGGAGGAATCGGGATGAAGCTTGGTGGATAGAATAAGTAAATGTCGTAGATACGTGATTGCCGTAACCGTACTGGATTTGCTCTCTTTTGGGGGGTGGGGGGGAGGGGTTAGTGCTTTGGCGAGGTTGGCACTTCTGGACGTGCTAAGACGATGAAAATTGGTAGGCGTGTCAGGGAGCTGCACAAATTGACTTGATAGACTCATTCCCAGATTCGACCATCTGGGGGGCTAAAGGGTGAGGAAAAATTAGAAAAAATGAGGTATTTATAACTTACGAGTGGGTGATCGGATCTTAATGAATTTTGATGTTTAGAAGGACATCGTGACTCAGAGCTCTTATTTTAAATCCTGACCGGCATTAAGCCTCTGATTTTCCTTTTAAATCAATCTATTGGTTCTTAGAATTTTTTTAGAGCTCATACCATACGAGCTCTTGGCTCTTAGCTCTTCTTGCCTCGTCACAAGGGCCATATGAGCTCTTAGCTCTTCTTTTTATTTAGTAATGCAGAAAGTGCGTATATCGGAAAATATAGATTAACTTTAATCTGTAGTATCGTAGCGAATGGGGGGAAGAGGACTGAAGCCTCAAAAGTACGTTTTAGGCTCAGGTTATGTTCATAGCGACTTAGAACCAGTGATTAATCTATTATATCCCACTGAAAGGGAAATTTTAGGGTAGTGCAATATGGGTGCTGTTGGGGATAGTTATTCTATTGCAAAAACGTAGATTTTAATGAAAAATGATAGTTTCCGAAATTGATCCATTAAAAGCTGTACTTTATCCTGAAAAGGGGGAAAAACGCCCTAATACCAAGGATAATTCCATTCTGCTGTGGAAAGAAAACTCTCTTAACAAAAAAAATAACAGTACAATTGCTAATTACTTCGAAGAGGGTAAAAAGTTAGACAGAAAATGGTTTAATAATTGGGCAGTGACTTGACCGGATAATTGCATGCTGTAAAATCCCCCAAGAAAGGCTTCATACATTTATCTAGATTCTTAATAAATGTCCAACTTTTGCCAAAAATCCCAAGAAACCACGGGGAAATTAAACATTTCACAAAATTTCGTGGGGCCCGGGCCCGAAGGCCCCCCTCTGCGTACGTGCCAGTGCTCGGTATACATTTAGAACTAGTCACAGGGGTCATTTGCCTCACTGAAATTGGTTGTTCGCTCATTTAAATCAGTAAAAGTGTGAAAATGATAATTCAGCTCATATTCAGTTTAGTTACTCTATTTAAAGGGGAGTCAATGACTTAAGAATTAATTTTGCGAGTCAGAGAGTCGGCTAACCGTCTCAAAGACAAAGGACCAATTAGCGAATTTTCCCAGCGCAAGGATTTCCAACGCAGTTTTGGTAGAAATTGATATGTGATCTTAAATGAGTCAAAAGTTCGACAAACTAACGAGAGACTATTTTAAAATAAAACCAAATAAAGAAAACGTATAATCTCCTGCTTATTGTTAAGCAGAGCGCTGTCATTTCAATGCACATATATCATGATTAATATGCATCCTGTGTCGGATAGGTTTTTAATCGGTGTGGGTGTTAAACGCCACCGCGGTTTCCCGCCACCGTATGTTTTCCGCAACCCAAGAAATCTTTCATCATCAAGAGGATTAGTTGTGTCAGAATAGACACGTTAGTCTATGTCTATGTTTTTGTCTATATCTGTGTCTATGACTAAGTCTGTTATTATGTCAATGTCTATTCTGACTTACCTGAATTAAAATGTGGCGGAAAACATATGGTGGCGGAAAACATATGGTGGCGTAAAACCACAGTGGCGTTAAAACACTGCTACATTTCAATCAAGGCGGTTATCACAAAAAGGAACTCCTAAAGCTCTCAAATTACTCAAATTATACTTCCTTTAAGCTTATTTTAAATGTTTTCCAAGCAAGTATGCTAGGATACTCTTAGGGACTTGCCTTTCCTGAACTTAAAAAGAAAATTCTTCTCCGTTCAACAGAAAAAGAAATTTACATTTTCTAATAATATAAGCTTTACTAAATTTGAATATCTCTATGTGTGGCACAAAATGGGATAAGTCAAATGGGTTTTCTAAGATTTCCAGGAAAGTAGGTATCTGTTTTTAGTTTTCTATGGCTTACTTGGATCTCTTATCCAAGCTCTTAAAGTTAAGGCAAGACCATCCAATAAATTCTAAATAGTTTAGCCACACTAGCTAAAAAGCTAGGGTGATCCTTTAAGATTGAATTCCCATAATATTCAGTTTGATCACATAACTCAGTGACGGGTCTTTTTTGGAATGATTTTTTTTTTACCCAGTCAATTTTAGTTTCGGTCATTGACCACAAGAGAGGTTTGAAAAAAGAGAAATTACTATGCGGTTTCACCACATGAACATATGCAGCTTGACGACTTTTTATCGGTATTTTATTTTTTTTTTTAATTTCCTTTCTCTCTGCTATAAAATTAAATCAGTACGAAAATTATTACTGACAGCCAGGGTCACATTTTCAAAAATTAAAGAAATCAGAGTCAGCGTTCATAATTTAATGACTCTATAGCCGTGGTTGGATGCACAATCATGGTTGGAGCAATAACATTTTGAAAAAACTGCACGTTGAAAAAAAAAATTACCATCTGACATCATGAATTTATGTTTATCCTAATGGAATAGAACAAAATATGATGAAAATATAATACTTAGTAACAAAATTATGGAAACTACAACAAATAATTATGGAAGGGGGGGCGCCCAGAACACATTAAATTTAATACATAACGTAACTCAACCCTCTGTATATTAAATATTTAATAAAATATACCTACTAGTCCTACAACTTAGATTTCAAATGAGCTAAGCTATTTGTCTCCGGATACAGGCAGCTATAAACCGGTGATTGTCTGATATTTCCTTGTTAAAGCCTCGAATGGTGTTAGTCATATAGTAAGGGGGGATTTTAATTATGGTGATTTCTTAAATTTTATAAAAGCACATGATTTATTTCCACTCTTTATGGCTCTGAAGCATGGACGCTCCGAAAAGCGGATCAAGATTTAGCAGATGTTTTCCGAGAAACTGCTTATGGATTGTCTGGTGTACCCGTCTGACTGACCTTATTTCAAACAGTAGGCTGTATGAAAAATGTGGTTCAAACCCGTTTTCAAGGGCTATATTGAAAGAAAGATTGAGATGGCTAGGGCGCGTTCTGGGGATGAAGTAAGACAGATTGCCGAAGATTGTCCTTTTCGGCCAACCGCCCAGGGCTAAACGGAAAGCAGGTAATGAAAATAGATAGGTATTTCCCTTTTTCCAAAAACCATATTCGAAATTTTCAGTAATTTATTCCTGACTTCATAACAACTGTATTTTGAAAAAACAAAATAAAACATTTACCACACTATCAACACCTGGGGCCTTATGATTTTTAATTTCTTTAATTTAATCATTAAATTAGATAAATTTAGCCTGATAATTTCTTAATTTGCGTAAAAAATTGTCTGAATTTGTACAGCTGATTGTTGATTAATAGGCTAATTTATTAACTAATGTTCTTAATTCAAAGTCGAGTGGTCTTAGCGCCAACCAATAATGAGCTGGCTATTCTATTGCCAAAATAAATAAATAAAAAAACAACTCTTTCACTAATGAGACCTTGTATTTTTCTGCATCACGGCTCCAACTTGAAGAGAAAGTGAAAGTAGTTTTTCATACAACCGAAAAAAGAAAAATTATATTGAAAAAATTTGTATTCTATTCTATTCCTTTAAGTGAGGAGTTGGTCACTTGAAAAAAAATCAAGTGTTCTATGAAATGCATACAACTCGTGACACAAAAATGGATGGCGAAGCAGACGTAACGGGGAGTAGGCCCTATACCATACGTGGTTGAAAAGGTCACGCTCGGGGACATGTACGAGGTGGTGAAGAGTGAGAAACTCCTTGAATGCACAACCCATAATTTTCGTCTAATGATAAGATTAATTTTGAAAAACGAAGTTTTCCCAAGGGAAGTAAGGAGCAAAGTTAAGACTTAAAGCGAATAAAAATTAATACTGCACAGCCTATCTAACATATATCAATAAAACTAGTGCAACTAGATCAACTGATGATATTTCCCTATGTTCGTAGGGTTACAGAAAACTAACTATTTACTGAAAACACAAAAGCCAAGTATAAGAAACAAGAATATTGATTTAGGAGTCAAAAGTAAATACGTAGCCTAGTCTATAACGCCAGAAAATAACATCAAACTAGTCTACAACACTTTTCATAGTCTTACAGGAGCTGTGTTATCAGTAACTTTCAGTGTTTAATTATAATTATCTTAAGAAATTAGGCATAAAAATAATATGTTTTTAAATTCACTAAAAAGAATACAAAATAATGAATTGTTTATCAGGTAACATCTTGCATTCACTTAGTATTACTCGAAATAAAGAACTTATCAACCGTAATATGAGCTCTGGAAATCCAGTTATCAAACAGTTCGTGGTATCGAACTGTAGTAAGGAGCGACCCGGCTCAATAGTAACCGAAGCTCTAAAAAATGGAATTTTGATACCAATAGTTACATCAAAAGAATCGCATTTTAATCCTGATTTTAAATATATAAGTTTCATCAAGATCAGTTATACACATCAAAAGTTAAGAGCCTGAGAATAGTAGCCGAAATTCTAAAAAACGGAATTTTGATACCAATGGTTACATCAAAAGGATCGCATTTTAATGCTAATTTTAAAAATATAAGTTTCATCAAGAACCAGTTATAACAATATTATATTATTTTCAATATTCAATATTATTTTTCAATATTATTTTAAAACAATAGCTACATCAAAAGAATCGCATTTTAAGGCTGATTTTAAATAAACAAGTTTAATCAAGTTTAGATTTATCCATCAAAATTTACGAGCCTGAGAAAATTCGGCTTATTTTAGAAAAGAATCTTAACGAAAATCACATCATCAGATTCAGTGTATCAGAGAACCCTTCAGTAGAAGTTTCAAGCTCGTACCTACAAAAATGTGGAATTTTGTATTTTTTGCACCAAGACAGATCACAGATGCGTATTCATGTGCTTGTTTTTTTCCCAGGGGTGATCGTATCGACCCAGTGGTCCTAGAGTGTAACGAGAGGGCTCATTCTAACAGATATTAAAAGTCCTAGTGCCCTTTTTACATGACCAAAAAAATTGGAGGGCACCTAAGCAACCTACCACGCTCATTTTTTTCCAAAGTCACCGGATCAAAATTCTGAGATAGCCATTTTATTCAGCATAGTCGAAAAACCTAATAACTATGTCTTTGGGGACGACTTATTCCCCCACAGTCCCTGTGGGAGGAGCTGCAAGTTAAGCTTTGACAAGTGTTTACATATAGTAATGGTTATCGGAAAGTGTGCAGACGATTTCAGGGATTTTTTTGGTTTGGGGGAGGGTTTGAGGGGAGGGGGTTATGCAGGGGGAGCTTTCCAAAGGGGAATTTGTAATGTGGGAAGAAAATTTCCATGAAGGGGCTCAGGATTTTTTTAGCATTTTTTGAAAAAAAAAACAATGAAAAATAAATATGAAGAAGTTTTTTCAACTGAAAGTAAGGAGCAGCATTAAAACTTAAAACGAACAGAAATTATTACGCATATGAGGAGTTCACCTCCTCCTAATGCCTCGCTCTTTATGCTTAAGTAATTTTATTAATTTCAACTATTTATTCTACAGCCTTTGTAATTCAGGGGTCATTCTTAAGGAATTGGGACAGAATTTAAGCTTTAGTGTAAATAGCGAGGTATTGACGAGAAGGTGAACCCCCTCATGTAAGTAATATAAATATATGGATGTAGAAGTTCGTTATGTACGTTAATTCGTGATTTATGTATATTTTTACTAATAAAAACGTCTGTGGAAAATTAAAAGTTCTAGTTGCCTTTTTAAACAACGAAAAAATGGAGGGTAACTAGGCCTACTCCCGCGCTCCTTGTTTTCTCAAAATCGTCCGATCAAAATTATGAGAAAGCCATTTAGCCAAAAAAATAAACTAATATGCAAATTTCGTTTTAATTATTAATGTGCGGAGAGTCAAAATCAAAACATGCATTAATTCAAAACGTTCAGAAATTAAATAAAAAAAACTAGTTTTTTAACTGAAAGGTGCAACATTAAAACTTAACACGGACAGAAATTACTCTGTATGTGAAAGGTGCTGTTCCCTCCGCAACGTCTCGCTCTTTACGCTAAAGTTTGACTCTTTCTCACAACTCTACTTTTTAAAACAACAAAAAAACTTTAGCGTAAAGAGCGGGGCGTCGAGGAGGAAAAGCCCCTTTCATATACGGAGTAATTTCTTTTCGTTTTAAGTTTTAATGACGCTCCTTACATTCAGTCAAAAAAAAATTGCTTTTTAAGTTTTTCTCTCTAAAAGAAAAACTTGTTTTTCTTTTAGAAAAAAGAAAAGTTGTGATATAAATTCTAAAGCGAGAATTTGCATGAATTTTGCATTTTGTTGCCAGAAGAGAGACCACGGATGTTCGTTTATCTATTATCAGTTTTTATTTCCTCAGGGGTGATTGTACCGAACCAATGGTCCAAGGAGATCGGAAGAGGGCTCATCCAAACGGAAATCAAAAGTTCTTTTGCTTTTTTTAAGTGACCAAAAGAATTGGAGGGTAACTAGCTCCTCTCCCATGCCCTTTCCTCCAAAGACATCTGACCAAAATTTTGAGATAGCATTTGATTCAACATAATTGAAAGGTCAAATAACTATGCCTTTGGGGATGACATGACTCACCATAGTCCCTGGGAGAGGGCAGCTGGTTTCGCAATTTGCCCATTTTTCTCGTACAGTATTTGTTATTGAGAAACAATGGACAATTTTGGGAGGAGTTTTCTGCGGGGGGGACTTACACGGGGAGAACTTCGGAGAGAAAAATTTCTGGGGAAATTTTCCAGGGAATATTTTACACAGAGGGCGAAGGAAGAGGATTTCCTGGCAGAAATTAAAAAATAGTTTTTTGAAACAGAAAGTAAGGAGTAACTTCAAAATCTAAAACAAACAGAAATCATTGCGTATGTAAGGGGGGCTGCCTTTTCCTCAATCCTAGCTCTTTCCACTAGTTTGACTTTTTGTTACTATTATTTAAGAAAGAGCGCTCGAACACAAGGACCGCCAAATTTGAATGAGAATTATGTAAAAAAAAAAGCGACAGAACTTCAGATTTAGCGTAAAGAGCAATGTTTGAGGAAGGGACAGTCCCCCTCACATAAGGAATGATTTCTGCTCGTTTTAGTTAGTAACGCTGCTCAGCTGAAAAAACTTGTTTATATATATTTTTATATATATATATATATATATATATATATATATATATATATATATATATATATATATATATATATATATATATATATATATATATATATATATATATATATATATATTTAGCGAGCAATAAGAATAATCAAAGAGTAACATTGTATCCCTTAGGAACACATATTCGTCCTGGATTGAGGTTGATCATAAAAGTATAAATATTAACATGAAAAGGTTTATTTAAGAAACGTACAAAGAAAAAAGAGACTGTTTATTAACAGACAGACCAGACAAGTTTTGGGAGGTCACTAGGTCGTCACCATAGTTCAAGACTAACGCAACACACGTCGAGGATAAGGGAGGCCCAGAAGCAAAACAATATCTCACGATTATTACTGTATGTTTCATGCTTGCTCACCAAATTTAATTAACTTGCCCTCTTTTTCTAATTTGGCAGACTTACCTCCCCCTCCCCAAACAAAGCAAGTAAATCCTGAAAACAACGAGTCTAAGTCCAGCTGGAAGCAGTGGCGTAATTTCGTCAAAAATCTGAGGGGGGGAGGGTAAAGTTACAGCAAAATTTCCCAGTCAAGTGAAAATAGCGGTGGAAACTGAAAAATTAGTCATACATTACCATAAAGGCAAAGATATACTAAAGAAAACTGACCTGTTTGTCTGGATACTTGAATTATGCAGGTTTATCTTAATTTACAAGATTTTTTGCAGAAACAAAATTTCAAATGGAAAGGGGGGGGGAGAGAATTGGTTCTGTAGGGGTAGTTGCCCCCCCCCCTGTCCCATAGAAAATGAAGCCCATGGTTGGAAGAACCATCAAATTAATGTTTCGCATGTATGCCGTAGATCCAGTGTTTTCAAAAGTAATCTCTTTGATTTTGTCAAGGGAAGCCAGTTTGGCTTTAAATACTCTATTGCCCTTCCCCTGCCTCTATACAAAAAAATTAAGATTAATCCCTATCCCTGTCTTTTATCCCTATAAAATTTAAGGTAATGCCTAGGAAGAAGTGGCAGCCTTTGAGAAGCTACAAAATTCCTGAAAGCTATAGTTTCAGGAACGGCGTGAGGATATTTTCCATGGACGTACCCGTGACGCTTGTTGGAAAGGGGGGAACGTTGGCACAAGCGTATACTTGTTTTTGATGGGCTTATATCAAGACCGTACCCATGGGAGTAGTTAGGGGGTGTGAACATCCCCCCGACACCAAAAATGTTTGTCTTACTCGTAAAAACGTAACAAAAAATGGATATAAAAGAAATTTTTTATGCATTTTCTAGGAGTTTTTTGTGTAGCTCCCCGTTGCAAAGAGACGAAGAAAAACACAAAAAATCTAATTAATATATTGTTTAATGACCCACTTTCCCTCATAAATTTGATTATACCAGAGAAAATGTAAAAAAAGAAAGTAGCAAACGCAGTCATTAAAAAATAAAGGTAAAAAGTTTCATCCAAGCGGGACCTCTGCCAGAAGTTAAAACAGGATGCTGAGCAGCTCATGATGTCATGCTAAAACTAGTCCAACAAGAAGATCAAGATCCTGTACGGTTTTGGAAAGGTTCAAGGTTATTCACATGGTTAAGAATTCGTACCTAAGTCACGTTTAAAGTAATGAAAAATAAATTGGCAGATAATGTGACACGAAATTACACGATTTAGGTAACTTTGCGTGCTGCTTTTTATACCCAAAGATATTTCTCATCCAGTACGCAAAACTCATGGGCGTGGCGGCAATTTTTATTTGTAGATGCACTGAATGCACGTAAGTACAATTTTCCCGGGGGGGGGGAGGAATGGCTAAATTTCAAAGGGGATAAAAATCAAATTTTATTCCTATAGCTTGGGTGGTTTGATATAAATCTTATATATATTGGTTAAATTTCAGTGTTTCATAAAAATCACAATTTGAAGATTGGTTTTACATCTGTTGTAAACCGATTCACATTTATTGTTCTATTATAATATTATTATTTAAGAATTAACGACGCTTCTTGACTACTAAGGTCCTTGCGTCGGCCCTGCAGTGCATTCCTGCAGCGTGATTCGATCTCTGGGTCCCGTATTACCAAGCTAAGGTCAAATCCACTCCGCCACCACAGGATTTCAATTATAATAACTACTTAAAATCCGAATTTTTAAATATGAGCGAAAACAAATCCAACGTAAGGCTTTGTGGATAAGTAAATCATGTAATCCATTTTTACAAGTGAGCAATGATTGTGTATGTATTCTATTTCTCGAAAAAGAACTCTATATATATATTTTTTTGGGGGGAGGGGAATTGGTATCTTAGGATATTCTCTCATAAAGATATGTTTTTGGCGAACTCAAAGAAATGCATAAAGGGACATGCAAGGGCCGGGTTGCTACACTTGATTTATCACTATTTTCAGCGATTTTTTCTCGCTAAGTAATTTAGTATTGCCTAGTGATTTTGAGCTTTTATTCGCAATTTTTTTCTAAAATAGCGAAATACGAGAAAATTCAGGCAAAAAAGACATAAATACTTGAATCAAAATAAAATTAGTAGGCCTATTGGCATTCGAGTCTTGAAGGGACAGTTTGCACGCAAGGCAGCTTTCATTTGCTTAAAAAGTACAATTATACCCTTTTGGTTTCATTCACATTAACTTTTCATTCGATTTCTCATTTATCCTCCTTTCTAGTTAATTAATTTTGACTTTCTTTCAGCAAAAGTAAATTTTCGAAGAAAAGTGAAGAGCTATATTAAACCAAAAGCGAGTAGGAATAAAGCCATATAATATTTCTGTGACATTTCACATATTCAATAATACTTCAAACGACCGTAAATTACTAACAATAAATAGATGAAACCCAAAATAAACAGAAATTACAATAAATACCAAAAACAAGCAGAAACTACCTGAATTAGGAGTGGGGGCAACACCCCCTGTACCTTCCAAGATTAGAGCGTAGTTTGCCCTTCACTGAAAACAATTTTCAGCAATCTGTATTTAATCCTCATAACATCAAGAAAGAAAATCAGTATAATAACCAATATTACTAAAAAGAACAAATGAATAGGGATTGAAAATGTAATATACACTGATATTCATTCCTAAAAGTCTCAATAATTTGGATTACGTAACGCTACAAAAGAAAAAAACGCTTAAAATATATTTTCTTTATATATTAAAGGAAACTATACCCCTAATACACAAGAAACTATGCCCTTTCTACCGCTCTCAAGAGGAAAGCAGGCACATCATAACTTTTCCACCCGATTAGTTTTTTCCTTCATGGTGCTAGGACTTGGTGGCAATCGTCTGCAAGGGGCCTTCGGGTCTATATCCTCTCCCTCTAAAACGATATCTCGCACAGTTTTCTTATATTTATTAAATAAAAAAAAACAAGTTTTTTTTAACTGAAAGTAAGGAGCGACATTAAAACTTAAAACGAACAGAAATTACTTCGTATATGAAAGAGGCTGCTTCCTCATCAACGCCCCGCTCTTTACGCTAAAGGTTGACTCTGTCTCTCAATTCTTCTTTTTAAAACAGTAAAAAACTTTAGCGTAAAGAGCGGGGCGTTGATGAGGAAGCAGCCTCTTTCATATACGAAGTAATTTCTGTTCGTTTTAAGTTTTAATGTCGCTCCTTACTTTCAGTTTAAAAAAAACTTGTTTTTTTTATTTAATTTCTGAACGTTTTTGAATCAATGCATGTTTTGATTTTGGCTCTCCGCAGAGGAATAATTAAAACGAAATTTGCATTTTTTGATTGATCGAATGATTTTGAGAAAAAAAAGAGCGGGGGAGGAAGCCTATTTCCCCTCGGATTTTTTGGTTAATTAAAAAGGCAACTAGAACTTTTAATTCTTTACGAATATTTTTCTTAGTAAAGGATTTACGTAACTTATAAATTAGCTTACGTAAAGAACTTTTGTATTCTCATATTTTTATTACATATATGAAGGGGTTCGCCCCCTTGTCAGATCCTCGCTCTTTACACTAAAGCCTAAATTTTGTCCCAATTCATTAAGAATGACCCCTGAATAAATAAACCGCAGAATAAATAGTTGAAATTACTAAAAATACTTTAGCGTAAAGGGCGAGGTATTAGGAGGAGGGGAGCCCCTCAAATGGGTAATAATTTCTGTTTGTTTTAAGTTTTAATGCTGTTCCTAACTTCCAGCTGAAAGAACTTTTTCGTATTTATTTTTTCATTGTTTTTTTTTTTAAATAATGCTAGTAAATCCTGCACTCCCTTCATGGAGATTTTCTTCCCCCATGACAAATTATCGATGGAAAGTTCCCCCAGCATATCCGCCTCTTCTCAACCCCTCCCCCAACCAAAAAAATCCTCCTGAAAACGCCTGTACACTTCCCAATAACCATTACTATATGTAAGCATTGGTCAAAGTTTGTAACTTGTTGCCCCTCCCATGGGGACTGTGGGGGAGTAAGTCGTCCCCAAAGACATAGTTATAAGGTTTTTCGACTACGCTGAATAAAATGGCTATCTCAGAATTTTGATCCGTTGACTTTGGTAAAATAATTAGCGTGGGAGGGGGCCTAGGTGCCCTCCAACTTTTTTAGTCACTTAAAAAGGGCACTAGAACTTTTCATTTCCATTAGAATGAGCCCTCTTGCAACATTCTAGGACAACTGGGTCGATACGATCACCCCTGGGGAAAAAAAACAAATAAACACGCATCCGTGATCTGCCTTCTGGCAAAAAATACAAAAGTCCACATTTTTGTAGATAGGAGCTTGAAACTTCTACAGTATGGTTCTCTAATACGCTGAATCTGATGGTGCGATTTTCGTTAAGATTCTATGACTTCTAGGGGGCGTTTCCCCCTATTTTCTAAAATAACGCAAATTTTCTCAGGCTCGTAACTTTTGATCAGTAAGACTAAACTTGATGAAACTTATATATTTAAAATCGGCATTAAAATGCGATTCTTTTGATGTAGGTATTGGTATTAAAATTCCATTTTTTAGAGTTTTGGTTACTATTGAGCCGGGTCGCTCCTTACTACAGTTCGTTACCACGAACTGTTTGATCATGTAATTAAATTTTTTGGCTGCATCCCCACTTAAGAAAATTTTCTCCTACCAGCCCGGGTAATAGGGATGATTCGGAGATGCGGATGCAGCATAAGGAGTTTGACCATCGCTGCATTATGCGGCCCTAGATTCGACCTAAGTAAGTTCGACAACTAGACGACGACGTGATATTTAGCATGTAGAAAGACTTCCAAAGTTCTGTATAGGATCAGGCGTGAAAAACCGCTTCAACGGGATTAGTAGCAAATAGAAGCTTTTTTTTCAAACGAGATTAAAAACCAGTTAGTTCAAAGATCATATAGTGGGTGTCTAGTTTTAACTATACTCATTAAAAGTAGTGGCGTCAATAACCGAAGGACAATTGAGCACCTGCGTCAAACAGTTCGTTTTAACAAAATGAAAGAAAAGAGCGATCCATATTAATAGTAACCGAAACCTAAAAAACCCTTGGGAACGATATTGACATAAATCCGCTTTTATATTAATTTAAGACATTTGAAAAAGTAACCATCAAAAGCACCTAACGATACAAAATTTGCATAATTCCGGAAAAGGGGAAAAATCTCCCCAAAATTGACCCAGCTTTGATAAAAAAAAAATACCATCAATATATGAATGCCCCCGAACTCTTTCACAGAAATTTCAATCTCCTAGCTACGAAGATGCAAAATTTCGTAGGATTCTTGACACAACTGCGTGCATTTTTTTTCACCTGGGGTGATTGAATCGAATCGGCGGTCATAGAAAACTGAGAGAGGTCACATTCCAACGGAAATTGCAAATTCTAGTGCCTTATTAAAAGCTGCAAGGCAACTAGGCTCCCAGGGCATTTTCGATCTCGCGGTCCATCACTATCAAGCCTGAGGATGCAACCTCAAGGGCAGAAGTCCAAAATTCATTTTAGAATTGCTAATTTACATATGAGAATTTAAGAATTAATATTGGAAGAGAGGTATACTCGTTGTACATTCTTGGGCACAGAATCTTAAGGGGAATATATCGGTAACGAAGTATTTTAAGGCTTTATGAAAGACCCCAAGTTGATCAAAACGACTAAATTCAAACGAAAACGTTCATCTGTGAACTGCATCACAAAAAACATAAACAAAGTACGGGATTACTTATTACTATTATTATTATTTATTACTAATTACTATATTGGAGACAAACATTGCAGCACCCCCTCTTTACTAGGTTGCAGCGGTAGCTGCAACCTAGTAAAGAGCGAACAGCCCAAAAGTTAAAAATCACGTTTTGAAAAAAAATTCCTAGTGGAAAAAAATTGCCATCTGACACCGATTATGACACTATTATTGACACTATTATTTTGATTCGTCTTAAAAGTAAAAGTTTATTGCGAAAAGTTTTTTTCGAAAAAAGCCTGAAACCCCTCAAATATGGCGTCAGATCATAATGAAGATTGAACCACTGGAATCAGTATGGTCGAAAACGTTATTCAGGGAAATTAAAGTCCCCCTCTTTGAAAAACAAGGGAAATCACTTTTTTGCAACGGTAAAACTGATCTGTCTCCTGTTTTTCTCTTCTTTTTTTTTCTCAGGCCTAGTGGGTCACCAAAACATCATAGAGAGATGCTTAATGGTTCATTCGAAAGCTATTTCTGATATGTACATGCTTCATATAAATTTCAACATCTGCAAGTGCCATATGACAGTAAAATGTAACTTTCTGTGCCATTTCTCAAGGGGTGGCACTAGAAGGCTATCAGAACATCGTCGACAGATTTTTTATAGCTCATATAAATGATATTGCTCATATCTAAGTTCATCCTATAAATTCCACCATCTGGCACAATTCCAAATGACATTAAAAACGGCACTTTTGGTACCATGTATCAGGTGGAAAAGCTGGGGCTATTGGGCAAGCAGAACTTGTAAGAGTTATGTTTAATGGCTCATTTTTTTTGTTATCAGTTCTACCAATCGTAAGTGTGATATAGCACTGAAAACAATACTTTTGGTGCCACTGCTTAAGTGGAAAAGCTCCGAAGTACAAAACAGGTACTACTGTAATAGTTATGTTCCAGAACCCTTAACTGGAGGTTTACAAGAACCCCTCCCGTACACTGCCCTCCCAGCCCCCTTAGTAAGTTCCATAAATTGTCTGCTCATCAGTAAGCTACTAAAACATTAGCAGGCTACCACACCATCGTAGATAGATGTTTAATGATTCAATTAAAAGCTATTGCTTATAATTATTACGTTTTTACAAATTCTACCATCTATTACATTTCACAGATTTCAATGCTAACTAGTTTCTGGGGAAAACTTACAATGAACTCTTTGTCATGGTTGAAGCATTAGCTGCAACCTAGTAAAGAGCGAACCACAGCCTATAGTAACTAAAAGTTAAAAAACGCTGAAACGGTCTTTTTTTTCTTCTTTTATCCAGGCCTCGCGGGTTACTAAAACATCATAGAGAGATGCTTAAGAACTCATTTAAAAGCTGTTTCTCATATGTACGTTTATATTAATTCCGCCATCTGCAAGTGTAATATGGCACGAAAAAAGGCACTTCTTATGCCGTTTCTCAAGGGGTGGGGCTATAGTGCTACCAGAACATCTTAGATAGATTTTTAATAGCTCATAAAAAAAATATTTGTCATGTCTACAGTTCTTTTTATACATTCCACCATCTGTTCATAGTTTCCCCCAAGTTTCAAATGGCACTAAAAACGGCACTTTTGGTGCCATATCTCAATTGGAAAAGCGGGACTAGTGGACTACCAGAACTTTTTAGTTTGATGTTTAATGGCTCATTTGAAAACTTTTGCTCCTATCTAAGTGCTTTTTATCAACTCTACCATTTGTATGTGTGATATAACACTGAAAAAAACACTTTTGGTGCCACTTCTTAAGTGGAAAATGTTATTAGAGGCGTGGTTCTGTTAGTACAGAGCTGGACTTCAAATTAGATCATCATGCGTTCGATTCCAGCTTGGATTTTTTTTCAATCATAGTTTGTCCCTTCTTATGATTACCTTTCAGATAATCCCCTATTTTTGCAATTGTGATGCACTCATTTTTTCAAGCATATCCCGAGAAGGCTCATTTTAAACCATTTAAAACTCATATTCACGCGCTTTTTATCAATTTTACCATCCATAAGTGCCATATAGAACTAAAAACGGCGCTTTTGGTGCCACTTCTTAAGTGGCAGAGTTTGGAAGCATAAAACGGTAGCATTGCAGTAATTATGGGCCAAAGCCCTTAACTGGAGGTTTATAAGAACCCCTCACATATACTCCCTCTCCAGATCCTATTAGTAAGTTTCATAAATCGCCTATTCTTCTGAAAAGTAAACAATTATTGCGAAAACAAATTAACTGAAACTAAAAATTTCCAACTAAAATCTACCAAAACTTAAGCTTGAATGATCAACAGTTTTGAAGGGACCTTCAAATTTCACTCTTCGATGAAGCCTGTGTGGTAGTTCTAACGGCGGTAATTGAGGGGAAAGGACTTCCTTGCCCCTTTAGCTTTTTGCCTCTGTTTAGATTTTGAAAAACACCTTTTTTGGCCATTTCATTGGAAAAGGCACTTTTAAAATGGGAGAAACAACCGAATGTGATTTTGTGGGAATGTGCTATCAAATCAAATTTATAGAAAGCGATTAGGCATAAATATGAGCTTTTAAATGATCCCTTAACAGCTCTCTTTTGTTACAGTAGCCTTCTAATTTCTGCTAGTCAGTAGGCGATCTATAAAGCCCTGTCTTCATTATGGCTTTTTTAGGCGAAGTCGGCTGAGTAAAAACAGCTTTTTGTTCATCGAAAAACAAACGTTCCCGAAAAACATGTATTGTTTTGTGAAGTATGGATAGTGAACTTTATGTTACAGACTAAAAGTTTTCCGTGTCTGTCGAGGTTGCCTGCAGTATTTTCTAGAGGTGTCTTATCTCCTCTAGATCGGTGATAATTAGAAATTATATTAAAAATAAGTTTTCAACTGAAACCAATGAATGACATTAAAATTTAAAACGAACATACATTATACCGTACAAAAAAAGGGCATGGCAGCGTTGTTTCTACAATAAATTTTAATCAAAAACAAAAAACATTAATTTAAAAAACAAAGCTTTTCCGAGGGACGTAAAGAGCGAAGTTGAAACTTAAAACGGACAGAAATTATTACTTCACAGCCTATCTAATATATATCAATAAAACTGGTACAAACAAACCAGCTGATTATGTTTCCCTATGTTTCTAGGATTATAGAAAACTAGTGCTTTACTGAAAACACAAAATAATATAGGAATTTAGGTATAGTAAAAGCAAACAAATTAAGGACGCTTTTAACAGAATAAAAAAAAACTCCAAAGTAGAGTTGCTAACCCTACTTACACTAAGGTTATCGGCATTACTATAAATTTTAACAAGATAACTTCATTAAATGTGATTACTATTGATTTTTGCTGTACCAGCTGATTATGTTTCCCTATGTTTCTAGGATTATACAAAACTAGTCCTTTACTGAAAACACAAAATAACATAGGAATTTAGGTATAGTAAAAGCAAACAAATTAAGGACGCTTTTAACAGAATAAAAAAAACTCCAAAGTATCCCCCGAGTTGCTAACCCTAATTACACTAAGGTTATCGGCATTACTATAAATTTTAACAAGATAACTTCATTAAATGTGATTACTATTGATTTTTGCTGTAAGGTTACTGACCTTCCAACAAGTAAGGTCACTAGCCTTACTTTTAACAAGGTTGGTAACCTTATTTAATGCAGTAATGACTAACATCATAGGGTTAATAGCCCTACTGTTAAAAAGGTTAACTACCTTATAAAAAGCCGTAACAAGCAACATTTTTCACAGTTAAGGTTACTAACCCTGCCTGGGATTAAGTTACTAGTCTTGTTGCATGTAGCCTTAATTCGTGTCTTTTTTAACAAGTATGGTTAGTAATCCAATGAAGGGTTTAGTTTTTAGGACGAGTCGCAATTGATGCCAAGGGATAGCGTATATTACCTCTGAACAAGGCCGTATCCAGAAAGGGTATGAGGTTTGACCTCCCCCCTCCCTAGCAATGTTTGTCCAACTCTTAAAAATGTACCAAAAATGAATATAAGAAATTTTTGATGCGTTTTTTAAAGTTTTTTGTACCCCCCCCTCGCAAAAAAAAAATCCTGGGTACGACCCTGCCTCTTAAGCAAGCCATTTTGTGACAAGCCTGCTGTTGTAACTTGCACCAAAGGGACAAAATGTCGTTGGATTCATTGATCACAAATCTATCCATTCACCGAGTCAAAAATATTATAGTATTAATTATAAATTAATTAATTATAATTAATTATATATAATTATTTAATAATAATAATTAATATATAATATATAATTATATAATAATTATTAATTAATTATTAATTATATATTAATTATAATATATTTTTATAAATATAAAAATATAGTATTTAGACTTATTCTTTGAAAAGAATCTATACTTGCTTAGAAATAGGACAATTCTCCTTTTTTCAACCACCTTCAATTAATATTCAGTGCATTTTCAATCTAAAACACCGTCCAAAATAAATTTCAAAAATTCAGTTCAGTAAATGGATAAAGCTGAATTTCAACAATGGAATGATAGCAAAATTGCTGTCTTTCGTTGATATAAACCGTAGGAGAGCAGAAAAACAAAATGAATAACCAAAACCTTAAGTGGTCTAAAAATATCGGTTCTATCAGAGACGTACGCGAAAGGGGCGCTTCAGGGCCGGGGAATTTTTCTGCATCTCATTTCGCTTTTCGATAACAGGCTTTCCAGGTCAAAAACCGCTGATTGGTCTTAACAATACAATAAGCGATAGTTTTTCATTTGTTACTGTATCTTGAAGATCCAACATATAGTTTCATAGAAGAAAAACGGAGCCAGCATTTACACACAAACATCCCCCCTCCAGCTCCCTGGCCTCCCATCACTTTCGACTTATAGAAATGATTAGAACTCTGAATTTCTGATCTAATGAGCACCCCCAAACTTTTTACAACCACAAGATGAAGATGTGGATGAGGAAGAGGCAGTCTCCCTCCAAAAAGGAACAAATTCTGCTCATTTTGGGGTTTAATGTTACTCTTTACTTTCATCATAACAGCGTAGACCAGAAATATTCCCAGAAATCATAAGGGAGTACATATTAGGTCCACATTTTCAAATTTTTTATACTTTTTTTTTCTATATTCCCACTCTGGAAAAAATACCTACCCCCTAAAAAAATCCTGGTTTCGAGCCTGGGGATCATGCATCAATTAATACCTCCAACCTCCCTTCGTCTCTCTCTTAGAACTAATTTTGTATTTACCTGATGGCTCGATGAGAGCTTGGATGTTTTGACATTAAAATGCAATCTTTGAGGCGCCTCCCTCCCTCCCTCCCTAGCTAGAAAACAATCAAAAAACCAAAATGTAGAAGTTTAATTGCCTTTTTAAGCTTTGTGATTTGTCCATTGCTTACATATAGCATTTGTCTTTGGGAAACATACGGACATTTTTCACGGGGGAAATTTCTGCAGGGAGGGAGGGATTGTCTGGGGGAATTTTCAGTGGGGAGAAAATTTCCTTTCAGAGGAGATGTATTGTCGACGAACGGTATTTTCCGGAGGGTATTTTCCAATGGGGGGTTTGTCTCACGGGGGTGTATTTTCTGGGGAAAGGGGTATTTTGCAAGGGGTAAGCACCTAGAAACCATAACATACCCCCATGCGGAACAAAACTGTAACTAGAGTGTGAGGAAACACGCAATATGCAAATCATCCTTATAGAACAGAGGCTTCCTACATATATTTCCATAGAAAGGTAGGTATAATGCAACTCGTTGAATAAGTCTTACAGGAAAATAAATTTACACAATTAGAATGCCCTAAGAAGAGTCTCTGCGCCTGTGTTCCATCAAAAGGCCTTCCCCCTATATTTTGTGCCTTCTTCAACTCGCAGAGTACAAAATGAGCTCGTTGTTTACACAACTGAGGCTAGTATCGGAATACATTACGTTCAACATTAAAGCAATTGAAGTCAGAAATTATTAGGAAATGGTACTAAGCGACTAAACATTAGTAAATACGAATTTTTAAGAACACAGAATGACCGTCCCTAAGCACATCCCAATATGTGCATGTTTCACAAAAAAGCTTCATTTCCAGCAAAATTTGTTTTATAAAGGGTTTCTGAAATGATTACATATTGAAGGCTAAAATTGCGAAACACAGGTCCGAACTCGTTAAGAGCAGGTTTAGAAAATGGTGGACATGTCTCGCCCTGTTGAAATCTTAGGGATTTTCGAACCCACCTCATTATTTCAAGTTCCAAAGTAGGCTCCTTGGGCCTGTCCTGCTCCAGCATCCCACCACTTTAAACACAAAGAGACATTGCGCCTGTTTTGACTCGGGATCATTTAAGAAATATTAAGGTACTCTTGAGAAATTGTAAGTCCAAGATCAAAGGATATAAGCTCAAACTCATTTTTCTTAGGTCGGTCTAAAAATTTCCTTCTATTGTTTTGTTCAGTCTTACTTCTCTTATTGCCCTACTATAAAGATGTCATCTTATTTCTTTCTGATCAACAGTTCGTGGTAAAGAACTGTAGTAAGGAGCGACCCGACTCAATAGTAACTAAAACTCTAAAAAATGGAATTTTGATCCCAATAGCTACATCAAAAGAATTGCATTTTAGTGCTGATTTTAAATATATAAGTTTCACCAAGTTTAATCTTACCCATCAAAAGTTACGAATCTGAGAAAATTTGCCTTATTTTAGAAAATAGGGGGAACAACCCCTAAAAGTCATACAATCTTAACGAAAATCATACCATGAGATTTAGCGTATCAGAGAACCCTACTGTAGAAGTTTCAAGCTCCTATCTAAAAAAAAATGTGAAATTTTGTATTTTTTTGCTAGAAGGCAGATCACGGATGCGTGTTTAGTTGTTTGTTTGTTTTTTGTTTGTTTTTTTTTCCCAGGGGTGATCGTATCGACCCGGTGGTCCAAGTCTCTTACGCGAGGGCTAATTCTAACGGAAATGAAAAGTTCTTGTGCCCTTTTTAAGTGACCAAAAAATTGGAGGGCACCTAAGCCCCTCCCCCGCTAATTATTCTCCCAAAGTCACCGGATCAAAATTCTGAGACAGCCATTTTATTCAACGTAGTCAAAAAACCTTATAACTATGTCTTTGGAGACGACTTACTCCCCCACAGTCCCCGTGGGAGGGGCCAGAAGTTACAAACTTTGACCAGTGCTTACATATAGTAATGGTTATTTGGAAGTGTACAGACGTTTTCTGGGGGATTTTTAGGTTGGGGGGGTTGAAAAGAGGGGGATATGTTGGGGAACTTTCCTTGGAGAAATTTGTCAAGGGGGAAGAAATGTTTCATGAAGGGAGCGCAGGATTCTCTAGCATTATTTAAAAAAAATGAAAAAATAAATCTGAAAAGTTTTTTTCAACTGAAAGTAAGGAGAAGCATTAAAACTTAAAACGAACAGAAACTATTACGGACATGATGGGCTCACCTCCTCCTAATACCTCGTTCTTTACGCTAAAGCATTTTTAGCAATTTAAATTATTTATTCTGCGGCTTTTGTGATTCAGGGGTCATTCTTAAGAAATTGGGACAAAAATTAAGCTTAGGGTAAAGAGCGAGGTACTGACGAGGGGGTGAGCCCCTTCATATACGTAATAAAAATATGAGAATATAGAAGTTCGTTACGTAAGCTAATTTGTAAGTTACGTATATCTTTTGCTAATAAAAAGATTCGTAAAAATTTGAAGTTCTACTTGCCTTTTTAAGTAACCAAAAAATCGGAGGGCAACTAAGCCTCCTCCGCCACTCCTTTTTTTCAAAATCATTCGATCAAAACTATGAGAAAGCCATTTAGCCAAAAAAAAAAAATTTATGCAAATTTCGTTTTAATAATTCATCTGCGGAGAGCCAAAATCAAAACATGCATTGATTAAAAAACGTTCAGAAATTAATAAAAAAAAAGTTTTTTTAACGGAAAGTAAGGAGCGACATTAAAACTTAAAACGAACAAAAATTACTTCGTATGTGAAAGGGACTGCTTCCTCATCAACGCCCCACTCTTTACGCTAAAGTTTTTTTACTGTTTTAAAAAGTAGAGTTAAGAGAAAGAGTCAAACTTTAGCGTAAAGAGCGGGGTGTTGGTAGAGACTTGAGAAGATATGTTGATCCCTGTTCCACACTGGTATTTGGAATTATTGCAGAGAACTGGACATTAAAAGGAGCGACATTAAAACTTAAAACGAACAAAAACTACTTCGTATATGAAAGGGGCTGCTTCCTCATCAACGCCCCGCTCTTTACGCTAAATTTTTTTACTGTTTTAAAAAGTAGAGTTAAGAGAAAGAGTCAAACTTTAGCGTAAAGAGCGGAGCGTTGGTACAGACTTGAGAAGATGTGTTGATCCCCGTCCTACACTGGTATTCGGGATTGTTGCAGAAAATTGGAACTTGGAAAGTTACGACGTTAAAAAACGACTATCATATAGACATTTTGACTGACGAATTCAGAAAATTCGAACTAGACTTATTAGGTGTTTCAGAAACTCATATCCCAGGGGTAGGAAGCATGAAATTAGGTGACATAGAATTCGTTTACTCAGGCATGAAGGATGGGGTACATAGACACGGAGTAGGGATCGTGATGAATAAGAAAGCTGTTAAGTCTTGTTTAGGCTGGGAAGGAATTAATAATAGAATACTAATTGCTCATTGTATGATTGAAAAGTTCAGGGTATCAGTTATAGTACTATATGCCATTGTAGAACCAACTGACGGAGATACCAGTGACTCAGATGAATTTTACTTACAGTTAAAGGAGCAAATAGACAGGGTTCCAGGTAGAAATAAGAAGTTTTTACTAGGAGATTTTAACGCTCAGGTCGGTGGAAATAGGGATAGATGGTATCGTAGCCTAGGTAAATTTGGAGTAGGAAAAGAAAACAGTAATGGCTACAGACTTTAGCAATTTTGTAGGTTTAACTATCTAGTTATAACCAATACGGGGTTTGGTTATAAAATGGCCAATAAATTAGCATAGTAATCACATGAGGATAGGACAACCAACCAGTTATAGTAAATCGAAGACTGGCAGTATCAACCCAAGATACTAGGGTACATAGGACTGATGTTATTCACGTTAAAAGTAAACATCACCATCCAGTAGTATCTAGAGTTAATTTAAAGCTGAAATTTCGGAAGGGTAACAACCTCCCGGGAAGTTATGATGTTGGTAAACTCCAAAATGAGAATTTAAGAGAAATCTTCCATGAACAGTTGAATACTAAACTTGAGAGTTTAAAATTTGACAACATGGAAGATGGTTGGAACAACTTTAGAAAAACAATTTGTGAAGTTTCTGATGGTCTCTTAGGGAAGAAAGTTAGGACTACAACTAGGAATATTAGTGAAAAAGGTTTATGTTAAATAGGGAGGAGAAGGGGCTTGTAAAAGAATTATCTAAGTGATAGATCATATAAAAACAAAAGGAATGTAAAGAAGCACTCAACACTTCATATGAAAACAAAAGGACTGAAAAGAATGTGAAGAAAGAACACGGCACATTCTTTATATCCCCCCTCCCAACTCAAAGCCCAAGCTGCATCACTGGTTCTTTCTGTAAATGTATAGTAAAATAATGTGAACTGAAAAGCTTCCTTTCGAGGTCATATTTCTGCTACGTTATATTTACATACCTTAAGCATGTCAGAGGTGATCTTATCCGTAGGTCTTGGTATTAGTCTTGGTAGTTTTCTAGGTAATTCCTCCCAGTTTTTCTGAATTCCAGAATTAGTTTCATGATCTTCAAGCTGATGCTCTTCATGTAGATAATCTGGATCCAGCTACAATCAAGAAAACAACTTAAAAGAAATGAAGTTGAAAAAAAGCCCATGTAATATATACCTCTTTCAAAACAGGACAATCCCCCCCCCCTCGAGCTCATTCAAACGTAAATTTAAAACTCTATTTTAAGTGAACATACAGATTACATCAGGGGAAAGTTTGTTTTCTTGTTATTTTAGGGCACCAAACTAGGACTTAAACCCGAAGAAGACGAATTTGCAATCAAATTAAAATTCTGATAAGCTAACGGTGGCAGTACTGGATTCAACCAAGTTGATTCGATTTATTTGTAATTAAATAAAAAAAACTAGTTTTTTAACTGAAGAAGGAGCGACATTATAACTTAAAACGAACAAAAATTACTCCGTATATGAAATGGGTTGTCCCCGCCGCAATTTCTCGCTCTTTACGCTAAAGTTTTTAATTGTTTTAAAAAGTAGAATTGTGGCAAAGAGTCAAACTTTAGCGTAAAGAGCGAGGGATTGCGGAGGGGACAACCCATTTCATATACGGAGTAATTTCTGCTCGTTTTAAGTTTTAATGTCGCTCTTTACTTTCAGATAAGAAAACTAGTTTTTTTTTCATTTAATTTCTGAACGTTTTTGAATTAATGCATGTTTGATTTTGGCTCTCCGCACATAAATTATTAACATGAAATTTGCATTCCAATTCTTTTTTTGGTTAAATGGCTTTCTCTTAGTTTTGATCAGATTTTGAGAAATAAGGGATGGGGAAGGAGACCTAGTTGCCCTCCAATTTTTCGGTTACTTAAAAAGGCAACTAGAACTTTTTAATTTTTTAACGAACGTTTTTATTAGTAAAAAATATACATAACTTAAGAATTAACTTACGTAACAAACTTTTATATTCTTATATTTTTATTATCTATATGAGGGGGTTGATCCCCTCGTTAATACCTCGCTCTTTACACTAAATCTTATGTTTTGTCCCAATTCTTTAAGAATGACCCCTGAATCAGAAAGGCAGTAAAATAAATAGTTGAAATTACTAAAAATATTTTAGCATAAAGAGCAAGGTATTTATCTCCTCCTAAATACCTCGCAATTTATGCTAAAGTATTTTTAGAACCCATCATATGCGTAATAATCTCAGTTCGTTTTAAGTTTTAGTGCTACTCCTTACTTTCAATTGAAAAAAAAACTTTTTCAAGTTTATTTTTTCATTGTTTTTTTTTATATAGTAATGCTAGAAAATTCCGCACCTTTTTCATTGAATTTATCTTCCCCCATGACATATTCCTCCACGGAAAGATCCTCCCACATAGCCCCTCCCCTCAACCCCACCCCCAAACCAAAAAATCCCCCTGAATACGTCTGTACACTTCCGAATAACCATTACTGTATGTAAACACAGGTCAAAGTTTGTAACTTGCAGCCCCTCCCCCAGGGACTGTGGGGGAGTGAATCATCCCCAAAGACATAGTTATTATCTCAAAATCTCAAAGTTTTGATCCGTTGACTTTGGGAAAAATTGAACGTGGGAGGGGGCCTAGGTGCCCTCCAATTTTTTTGTCACTTAAAAAGGGCACTGGAACTTTTCATTTCCGTTAGAATGAGCCCTCTTGCGACATTCTAGGACCACTTGGTCGATACGATGACCCCTGGAAAAAAAAATATAAATAAACACGCACCCGTGATCTGTCTTCTGGCAAAAAAAAAGGAAATTCCACATTTTTGTAGATAGGAGCTTGATTTTTGCAATAGGGTTCTCTGATACGCTGAATGCGAGGGTGTGATTTTCGTTAAGATTCTATGACTTTTAGGGAGTGTTTCCCCCTATTTTCCAAAATAAGGCAAATTTTCTCAGGCTCATAACTTTTGATGACAAGGACTAAATTTGATGAAACTTATATATTTAAAATCAGCATAAAAATTCCCTTTTTTAGATTTTCGTTTACTATTGAGCCGGGTCGCTCCTTACTACAGTTCGTTCCGACGAACTGTTTGATGATCTTAAGCTACTACTTTTGATGCTCTGTAATTGCGTATCAGCTATAATGAGGGGAGTGGGCGGGTCATTGCTTAGGTGCGGACAGGGTAGATTTCTAAAAAGAACATTTTAATTGACAAACTGCTGACTGTTCATGAGGCTTCAGAGAAAATATTGAAAGAGGTAGGGCGGGAGTAGGAATGAATTAAATTGTTTCTCTATACAGCTAAAATGTTTCATTCCCATATCTAGCAGCACTGATGTGGAAAAGGCAAGGCAGATCATCATCAGCCCCGCCAGTAAACTAGCCCCGCCCGCCTATATCTACCAGTACAGAGGTGGAAAAGGCAAGGCAGATCATCATCAGCCCCGTCAGTAAACTAGCCCCGCCCGCCTATATCTACCAGCACAGAGGTGGAAAAGGCAAGGCAGATCATCATCAGCCCCGTCAGTAAACTATCCCCACCCGCCTATATCTACCAGCACAGAGGTGGAAAAGGCAGATCATCATCAGCCCCGTCAGTAGACTAGCCCCGCCCGCCTATATCTACCAGCACAGAGGTGGAAAAGGCAAGGCAGATCATCATCAGCCCCGCCAGTAAACTAGCCCCGCCCGCCTATATCTACCAGTACAGAGGTAGAAAAGGCAAGGCAGATCATCATCAGCCCCGTCAGTAAACTAGCCCTGCCCGCCTATATCTACCAGCACAGAGGTGGAAAAGGCAAGGCAGATCATCATCAGCCCCGTCAGTAAACTAGCCCCGCCCGCCTATATCTACCAGCACAGAGGTGGAAAAGGCAAGGCAGATCATCATCAGCCCCGTCAGTAAACTAGCCCCGCCCGCCTATATCTACCAGCATAGAGGTGGAAAAGGCAAGGCAGATCATCATCAGCCCCGCCAGTAAACTTCTTTGGGAGGGCAAATACTGCTGGTAGGCTAACTTAGTTTTCAGCAATTTTAAATGGAGTTATTTTCTTTTTCTATTTGTATAAAGTACTTTGATGTATTTAAAGAAATGTATGTACTGTATTTATCGATAAGAAAATCCTATTGCAGAGGTTGTGATGGCTTCAGTTATGTAGAAGATCAAAAGCCTCACAGAATTTCCATCCATACTAACAATAATACTCCTTTTCATCCAACCGAAATTCTTTAGTAGTAATATTAACAAGAAACTTTTACCAAAATTACCATTCAATGCCAATTTTTAAGTACATTCAAATTTTATCCAAAATTGATATTGCAAACTTAAACGTAGGATAGTTCTAATCAACATACAATTATTTATTTACACATTTTAAAATCAATTAATCAGGGATTTAAGGGACCGGTACTTCGAATTATGTCTTGCTTAGGCGTAGGTATGATTTGGAAAACAACCAGAAATTAAATAAAAAAGAGCTTTTCAAATAGAAGCAAGGGAAAGATTTGAAACCTATTTGAACAGATTGCTCTTTATATTAAGGGGGCTGTCTCTTTCTTAGCTCCTAACCCTAAACTGTGAAGTTTGGCTTTTTTCTAATTTTTTAAGAAGATTTGCAATTGGAAAGATAAGATTTTTCAAAGTACTAAAAAACTTTTGTTTAATGAACAAGATGTTGAGAAGGGGGCAGTCCCCCTTATATGCAGAATAACTTATATTTGTTTTAAGTTCTAAACTTGCTCCTTAGTTTATTTGAAAACCTTTTCTTTTTGTTTAATTACATTTCATGACACACTAAAGTTTTATAACGCCAAAAAAAGACCAATATTTCAATGACGTCTGTTTAGATTTATATGGGTAATCAAACAGTTCGTAGTAACGAACTGTAAGGAGTGATCTGGCTCAATAGTAACCGAAACTTTAAAAACGAAATTTTGATACAAATAAACATATCAAAAGAATTGAATTAATATGCTGATTCCGAATATATAAGTTTCATTAAGTTTAATGTTACCCATCAAAACCTACGAGCCTGAGAAAATTTCTCTGATTTTAAAAAGAAGGGGGAAAAGCTCTATCTAAGTCATAGAAATTTAATGAAAATCACACCATCGAATTAAGGGTATCACAGAACCCTGCTGTAGAGGTTTCAAGCTCCTTACACAAACGAACTCTTTTTGATACTATTACCAAAGACTAAGATACGATACCTGCAAAAATGTGGAATTTAGTAATTCTTGCCGGAAGAAGGATCACGGATATGTGCATGGGCTCCGGCAAAAGAAGGGGGCAGGGAGGGGGGTGCCCTACCCCCTCCCCAGAAATTTGGGACTATGAAGTAATTAAATGGAAAACGAAGGAAAAAGAGCATAATAGGGGAAAACTAGGGGGGAAATGTGTGTTGTCCCATTGTTGGCTGCCTGGAAATAGATTTGGCCCTTAATAGGAAAAAATTAAGTTCTGCTTTGTGACTAAGTGACCCCTTTCCAGTTTTTCACAAACATGTTTTCTATATGATTTGGCTGGAGTAACACAAAAAAAATCGATTTCTTCATAGTAAAGAATGGTAAGTAAATAATGATCCTTGTCAATTATGAAAGTGTAAGAGCCTAACTATTGATAACATTCAGTCAAAGAATCAGCGTTTTATGGTGATCCTAAATATGTATTTTTTATTAGGAATTGGTGCAGTAATTATTATACAAGAAAGTTTGTATAATTATAGAAAACACAATGAAAACAACTTAATAAGGGGCAATTTCGGTAAAAATATGCCGTCAATTTTTGCTTACATTGCAAAAGTACCCACGAGCTGATATACGAAGCCACTATAATCAGTAATATTTCTCCTGAACGGAATGCTGGGAATTTTTGCACTTTCCCTCTGAGCAGATACATTTTTTCTGTATTTTATTACATTTTTTCTAGAGGTAATTGTATTTATCTAGTTGTAACTTGAAAAAGAATTTTTTTTTTTTTACAGTTATGAAGTATAGAAGAATCGAATATATTAGTATTTGGTGTTCAAAATTAGATCAAAAATACTGAATTAAAAAATTTTATTTTGATTTTCTTAATTTTAGTTCTGATGTTTTACTTTGAACAAACTGCTTTGGTAATGCGTTACTTTTTATAAGCAATTGATTCTGAAGGCATCAAATATTTTCGCGTTTGATAACCAAGTTCAAAACTTTCAATATTGTTAAAAAATATCAGCCCAACACTTCGGCATTGCTCAACAGAACTGAAGGCTGGGAGTTAACATCCTAGTTTTTGCAACTAGGCTATTGTTTTGTAATTAATAATTTTTTTTTCATTTTTTTTACTTTTACTTTAATTGATATCCTTTTCCATTGCCTTTAGAAAAATCTTTGTCTCTAAGCTTCATTAAAAGTTTTTTTTTCATTTTGCATACAATTTAATTGTTCTTTTTATTTGAGAGTTTTCCCTAAAGTATTTAAAACAAACTTATTCCTATGAAAAAAAAAATCCTGAAATATATTCCCTGTCACTCAACCACCATATTTTGGCGTTTGCCTCCTCCCCCTGGAAAATTTTCTGCCGGCGCTCTTTGCATGTTCTTTGTATTTTGTTGTTTTTTTTCCAAGGGTGATCGCATCGACCCAGTGGGCCTTAAACGTCGAGAGAGGGCTTATTTTAATGGAAATGAAAAGTACTAGTGCCTTTTTCAAGTTACCAAAAATTAGAGGGAAACTGGGCCCTTCCCATGCCACTTTCTTCCCAAAATCGTCCGATCAAAATTTTGAAATAGCTTTCTTTTCAGCATAGTCAAAAACGAGTCCACAGTCCCTGTGGGAGGGGCTGCAGGTTACAAACTTTGACAAGCGTTTACATATAGTAATGGTTATTGGGAAGAGTACAGACACTTTCAGGGGGAATTTCACCTCCTCGTAATACCTCGCTCTTCACGCTAAAGTAATTTTATTACTTTCAACTATTTATTCTACGGTCTTTGTGATTAAAGGGTCATTCCTAAGGAATTGTGACAAAATTTAAGCTTTAGCGTAAACAGCAAGGTACTGACGAGGGGGTGAGCCCCCTCATACACGTAATAAAAATATACGAAACCAGAAGTTCGTTACGTAAGTTAATTCGTAAGTTACGTATATTTTTTATTAACAAATACGTTCGTAAAAAAGTAAAAGTTCTGGTTGCCTTTTTAAATAACCAACAATAGTTAAGAGCTTATATGGCACTTGTGACGATGTCAAAAGAGCGAAGAGCCAAGAGCTCATATGGCATGAGCTCTAGAAAAATACCATGAATCAATAGATTGATTTAAAAGAAAAATTAGAGGCTTAATGCTGGTCGGGATTTAAAATAAGAGCTCTAAAACATGATATCTTTCTAAATATCAAATTTCGTTACGATCCGTTCACCCATTCGTTAGTTAAAAATACATCATTTTTTCTGATTTTTCCGAATCAACCATCCCCCCACTCCCCCCAGATGATCAAATCGAGGAAACGACTAATTTTAATTTAATCTTGACTATTCTCTGATACACCTGTCAAATTGCATTGTGTTTGCTTATCTGGAAGTGCCTAAACTAGCATAACTGGGATCAAAAGACTGACAGACCGACAGAATTTTCGATCACTATATGTTACTTGGAACAAACCAAGTGCCAAAAAAAATTGGAGGGTAACTAGGCCTACTCCGCCGCTTCTCTTTTTCTCAAAATCGTCCAATCAAAACTATGAGAAAGCCACTGAGCCAAAAAAATAAACTAATAGGCAAATTTCGTTTAAAATATTAATGTGCGGAGAGGCAAAATCAAAACATGCATTAATTCAAAAAGGTTCAGAAATTAAATAAAAAAACAAGTTTTTTCAACTGAAAGTAACGAGCGATATTAAAACTTAAAACGAACAGAAATTATTCCGTATATGAAACGGACTCTCCCCTCCTCGACGCCCCGGTCTTTACAATAAAGTTTTTTACTGTTTTTAAAAAATAGAGTTGAGAGAAAGAGTCAAACTTTAGCGTGAAGAGCAGGGTGCTGAGTAAACAGCAATTTCTGTTCGTTTTAAGTTTTAATGTCACTAAGTCATAAGAAAGGACTCACTCAGTCAATAAATTAGAACTTATAATTTCCTTATTAAGGGTCAAACCCTATTGGCAGGTAGCCAACAATGGAGCAGCACACATTTTTTCCATGGTTTTTTCCTATTTCGCTCTTTTTCTTTGATTTCTTTGAAATTACTTTATAGTCCCAAATTCCCAGGGGAGCCATGGCCCGCCTGCCCTCACCCTGCCGGTGCTCATGGCGCAAACCCTTTATATCAGGGAAAAAGCAAGAAGTTATGACTGAATACTCTGTGTGTATAGGAAGATTCATACATAAGCCTTGGAAAAAAGGTAGTTTTGTTGGATAAAGTCAAACTTGGGACTTTACTAATATTTTGGTCAAAGTAACTTGTTTAGATTTGAGTACCACAGTAATTTATACTAAAAAAAATATGATCCAAAAAGCCTTGCATTTTTATGCAAATGAATCAAAATTTAAACGTCACATTCAATACCCATGGGCTACATTTTAAGAGAAAGCTGAGGATACCGTAATGTTTTGAATAGGACATTGAGAGTAAATGACATGCGTGACTGAGGGGCTCTACCTCCTTTCCCCTACTTTCCTCATTCCTACATCCCCTAGAACAATGATCACAAGTACCACTGGAATTGAGCCAATGGTCAAGTTTTATTGGAAGAGGGATGTTCCAAAAGTAACTACAGGCTCAAATACCCTTTTCTGCATTCAAAGTGATGAGGTAACAAGTTCCAATCCTTACCTATGGGCATGAGGCCACACCGTGACAACGGTGACCAAAATAGTTCAATTCAAAAGTCGTATCAAATAGTTAATTCAGTAAAAAAGATTGAAATGCACACGAACTATGTTCCTGGAGGTATATTCCCTGAAATATCCTGAAAATGATATTAAATTAACTGAAACCCAATTAAAAAACTAATTTCTTTAAAAAAAAAGTAAGGAGTGGCATTAAAGCCCAAAAAGACGATTGATTGATTATACTGCCAAGGAATGGGACAGAATCTATTTTTTCAAAATGCCATTGAGGTTGTTTTGGCTTATATATTCACATTTGCTTGAAAAGACACAATTTTCAGTTCTAATGTTTAGAAGGCAACCGGTAACAAAATACTACGTTTTTGGCACTCTAAAATGCTTTCAGTTAAGCACCAGTTAAACTTTGTTGTCTTCGGAATTTTTGATTTCTGTTCCTTTGCAACCTTAATTAAAAAGTAATTATTTTCATTTGAAAGAAAACTAGTTTTTTGTATTTAATTGTTACGAATAGCGGTAAATCTTAAGGCTTGTGCGCATTTGAATACTGCGTAGAATAAAAGTGCGTAGTCGAATATTCCTGCATAAATAAGGAATAAGAGGCAGACAATTACCGGCCTGTTTCCGGAGTCAAAACAAAAGATTCTTTAAGTAGCAACTCTACTAGTAGTTGTGTTTCGGCGAGAAGAAAGTTGTCACTAAATATTATTAAATAAAAAAAACTAATTTTTTTTAGCTGAAAGTAAGGAGCGACATTAAAACTTAAAACGAACAGAAATTACTCCGTATATGAAATGGGTTGTCCCCTCCGCAATCCCTCGCTCTTTACGCTAAAGATTTTAATTGTTTTAAAAAGTAGAATTGTGGCAAAGAGTCAAACTTTAGCGTAAAGAGCGAGGGATTGCGGAGGGGACAACCCATTTCATATACGGAGTAATTTTTGTTCGTTTGAAGTTTTAATGTCGCTCCTTACTTTCAGCTAAAAAAATTAGTTTTTTTTTATTTAATTTCTGAACGTTTTTGAATTAATGCATGTTTGGTTTTGGCTCTCCGCACACAAATTATTAAAATGAAATTTGTATATTAATTCTTTTTTGGCTAAATGGCTTTCTCTTAGTTTTGATCAGACGATTTTGAGAAATAAAGGGTGGAGAAGGAGGCCTAGTTGCCCTCCAATTTTTCGGTTACTTAATTTTTCGGCAACTAGAACTTTTAATTTTTAACGAACGTTTTTATTAGTAAAAAATATAGGTAACTTAAGAATTAACTTACGTAACAAACTTTCATAACCTTATATTTTTATTATGTATACGAGGGGGTTTGTACCCTCGTTAATACCTCGCTCTTTACACTAAATCGTAAGTTTTGTCCCAATACTTTAAGAATGACCCCTGAATCAGAAAGGCCGTAGAATAAATAGTTGAAATTACTAAAAATACTTTAGCATAAAGAGCGAGGTATTTATCTCCTCCTAAATACCTCGCTCTTTATGCTAAAGTATTATTATTAGAACCCCTCATATTCGTAATAATATCTGTTCGTTTTAAGTTTCAATGCTACTCCTTCCTTTCATTTGAAAAAAGTTTTCATGTTTGTTTTTCACTGTTTTCTTATAGTAATGCTAGAAAATCCTGCGCCCTTTTCATTGAATTTTTCTTCCCCCATGACAGATTCCTCCAAGGAAAGATCCTCCAACATAGCCCCCCCTTCTCAGCCCCACCCCCAAACAAAATAAAATCCCCCTGAAAACGTCTGTACCCTTCCCAATAACCATTACTATATGTAAACACTGGTCAAAGTTTGTAACTTGCAGCCCCTCCCCCAGGGATTGTGGGGGAGTAAGTCATCCCCAAAGACATAGTTATTTTGGTTTTCGACTATGCTGAACAAAATGGCTATCTCAAAATTTTGATCCGTTGACTTTGGGAAAAAAATGAGCGTGGGAGGGGGCCTAGATGCCCTCCAATTTTTTTGGTCACTTAAAAAGGGCACTAGAACTTTTCATTTCCGTTAGAATGAGCCCTCTTGCGACATTCTAAGACGACTTGGTCGATACGATGTCCCCTGAAAAAAAAAAACAAACAAACAAACAAATAAACACGCACCTGTGATTTGTCTTCTTGCAAAAAATAGAAAATTCCACATTTTTGTAGATAGGAGCTTGAAACTTCTACAGTAGGGTCCTTTGATATGCTAAATCTGATGGTGTCATTTTCGTTAAGATCCTACGACTTTTAGGGGGTGTTTTCCCCTATTTTCTTAAATAAGGCAAATTTTCTCAGGCTTGTAACTTTTGATGGGTAAGACTAAACTTGATGAAACTTATATATTTAAAATCAGCATCAAAATGCGATTCTTTTGATGTAGCTATTGATATCAAAATTCATTTTTTCAAGGTTTTGGTTACTATTGAGCCGGGTCGCTCCTTACTACACAGTTCGTTACCACGAACTGTTTGATAAGTGAATTTCTCCAACTATAGAAAATTGTGCATCCTAAAAAAGGACTGGAAAAATAAAAGTATAAATTACATACTTTCATTTAAGAAATAATTGTCGACGCATTTTCATAGCTTGGAACCTACATAGTGCACTTAAATGCTAGTTAATATATTTTTACAAAATGTGTTTATAGTTTCCACACATCTATTTTATCAAATCATTATGGCAACATATCAATGTGTCTCCGCAAATTCTCTGTGACATATTTTTATTGGCAAACAATTCTGTTTACGTGAGATGACAGTAAACTGTCAGCAATAACTAGGACGGCAGAAATAGGCCAATTGTTAGGAAGTATTTTTGATATCAGGACTGGACCAATGGGGATAGTCAGAGCAGGGAAAAAATTATACAGAACTCTGGGGCAAAAATTATTCAGGTGTGACCTGACATATGAAACAGTGTACACCCGGCGGCGCAGGCAACTCATGGAAGAAATTGTGGTGCAAAGATATCTATGAGTAGTTTGATGAGGCGCGGTGTGGCGAAAAAAGTGGAACTTCAAGATGTGCACCAAATGGTTGAGTGTGTGTAACCCCTTGGAAAACCACTTATCTTGTTTTGTTTTTTTAAATTGAGGCCAGTTTCATCAGCTGTATACACTGATTAACACTTATCTTTATTTTTCTAATTCTAAGACAAAATTCTATTCCCACGAAGAGCTTTAAATAATAGGCCTACTTCGATTGGTGCGAAAAAACTTCTTATCTCGTAAAATAAGAATAGCAATGAAAGCTCTTTTGTTTTGGGGTAACAAAGACTTGAATATTTTTTTAAGGTGATTCTCCGAGGTTTGAAGCAAATTCTATTTCCTATAGCATTGAAATACGCAACGAGATTTTCTCCTTTCTCATTGGCTTAATTGCTCTCTTGAGGGTTGTACCAGAATATTTAAATACTGTTGTTTATTACGATCGGATTTAAAGGGAATTTAAATTTTTTTCACATGTCTAATTGGTAACAGCTGACCTTTGAAATTTGGTTGGTTACAAGTCAGATAACAGTTTAGCATTTGAATTTTCACAATGGGCAGAAAAAAAATAAGAACAAATAAAGGATGGGAAAACCTGAGACATTGGTAAGTTCTATTCCAACGTTATTGTAGATTATATTACTTTTATTCATGTACAAGTTACATTTTCAAACAGTTCGTGGTAACGAACTGTAGTAAGGAGCGAAGGGGCTCAATAGTAACCAAAACACTAAAAAACGAAGTTTTGATACAAATAGTTACATCAAAAGAATTGCATTTTAATGCTGATTTTAAATATATAAGTTTCATCAAGTTTAGTCTTACCGGTCAAAAGTTACGAGCCTGAGAAAATGTGCCTTATTTTAGAAAATAGGCGGAAATACCCTCTAAAAGTCACATAATCTTAACAAAATCACACCATCAGATTCAGCGTATCCGAGAACCCTACTGTAGAAGTTTCAAGCCCCTATCATAAAAATGGTGGAATTTTGTATTTTTGCCAGAAGACAGATAACGGGTGCGTATTTTTTGTTTTTTCTTTGTTGTTTTTTTCCTCAGGGGTGATTGTATCGACCTAGTTGTCCTAGAATGTCGCAAGAGGGTTCATTCTAACGTAAATTAAAAGTTATAGTGTCCTTTTTAAGTGACCGAAAAACTGTAGGGCACCGAGGCCCCCTCCAACGCACAGTTTTCTCCAAGGTCACCGGATCAAAATTTTGAGATAACCATTCTGTTTAACTCAGTCAAAAATCTAATAAATATGTCTTTGGGGATGACTAAATCCACCTCAGTTCCCGGGGGAGGGGCGGCAACTTATAAACTTAGACCATTGTTTACACATAGTAGTTGTTAATTATGAAGTGTACAGAGGTTTTCAGGGGGACTTTTTTGTGTTGGGGTTAGGGTGGGTCGGGGGGGCAGGTTACGTGGGAGGATCTTTCCATGGAGGAATTTTTCATGAGGGAAGAGAATTTCCATGAAGGGGTCGCAGGATTTTCTAGCATCATTTATAAAAAGACAATGAGAAAATATTTTTTTTTCAAATGGAAGTAATGATCAACATTAAAACTTAAAACGAGCATAAAATATTACTTAAATAAGGGGGTTTGTCTCTTCCACAATACCTTGCTCTTTACGCTAAAGTATTTTTAGTAACTTCAATTAGTTATTCTACGGCCTTTGTGATTCAAGGGTCATTCTGAAAGATTTGGGACAAAATTCAAGCTTTAGTGTAAAGAACGAGGTATTGACGAGGGGGCAAACTCCCTCATATACGTAATAAAAATACACACATATATAAGTTCGTTACATAAGCTAATTCGTAAGGTACGTATGTTTATTACTAACAAAAACGTTTGTAAAAATATAATAAAAAAAAATCTAGTTGTATTTTTAAGTAACCAAACATTAGGAGGTAACTAGGCCTCCTTTCCCCCCCCCCCCTTTTTTTTAGCGAAATCGTCCGATCAAAACTATGAGAAAGCCATTTAGCTTGTAATTAACATAAAATTGCTTCTCCAAACTAAACATCCGTATGATATATGGGTAGATTATAGCAAAATATATCGTGCAGAGTACATTCCGGCAGAATATGCTTCAATCTTTTGAGGATGCCAACTCCACGTGCAACTTTGGTGGAGATAATGTCGCTATGATGCTTCCACGATAGATTTGAATCAATATGGAAGCCGAGGTACCGCAGCTTTTCACCTAATAGAACTTTACTACTTATATCAACAGAATCACCCACTCTACAAAATGTCAGTAAGAATTTTTCTTTACATTCACACACAGCAAACTTAAACTTGTAAACATCTCTAATCTTTTGAGAGTAATATGAGCTTTTACTATTAAATCATCTGCGGATTTTGCAAATACTGTTAGCAATATATGTATCCTTTAGATAAACGCGCGTCTTGTTCACATAAACTGAATAAAGTAAAGGGCCCAGCACAGACATTTTGCTATTTATAATGTTAGATATTGTCGTATGAGTGTCTACACCAGGTAACTACTTTACCCCATGAAATACAAGGCTATCAAGCATGGACTCCTGATCATAATTATCAAGCTTTTTTTCTATTCTACTAATCCTCTCCTCCAAATTTTCAATTTGAAATCTCAGACTAACAAGAGCCTGCTCGATTTTGCAAACTTTGGATTAAACTTGAGCGTGATTGAATCATAAACCTGGCTGATTATCAGTTCAATACCTTCTTTGTTCAATGAATTTGGGTCATTGGGTCATTGGACGGTTAATTCGAAAAAATTAGGTATTTTTAAGTTACGAAGGAGTGATCGAATCTTAATGAAATCTCATATTTAGAAGGATCTTGCAACTCAGATCTTTTATTTTAGATCTGGCTGAATCCAGTTTCATTGGGAGGAATTGTGGGGGGGACCGGAAATCTTGGAAACGCTTAGAGTGGAAAAGTCACGATGAAATTTGGTGGGAAGAATAAGCACACATCCAAGATACGTGACTGACATAACTGGACCGGATCCTCACTCTTTGGGAGAGTTGGGGGGGGGGGGGTAATTCTGAAAAATTAGAAATATGAGGTATTTGTAATTTATGAACTGGTGATCAGATCTTAATGAAACTTGATATTTAGAAGGATCTTGTGCTTCAGCACTCTTATTACGAATACCGACCAGATCCGGTGACAGTAGGCGGAGTTGGATGGGGAAACCGAAAATCTTGGAAAATGATTAGAGTGAAGAGATCGGGATGAAACTTGGTGGGTAGAATAAACAAATATCGTAGATACGTGATTGACGTAACCGGACTGGATCCGCTCTCTTTGGGGGAGTTAGGGGGGTCTAGTGCTTTGGCGATTTCGGTGCTTCTGGACGTGCTAGGACAATAAAGATTGGCAGGCATGTCAGGGACCTGCACAAACTGACTTGATAAAGTCGTTTTCCCCGATTTGACCATCTGAGGGGGGCTGAAGGGAGAGGAAAAATTAAAAAAAATGAGGTATGTTTAACTTACCAGTGGGTGATCAGATCTTAAGGAAATTTGATATTTAGAAGGACCTGGTGTCTTAGAGCTCTTATTTTAAACCCCGACCGGCATTAATTATCTGATTTTCCTTTTCAATCAATCCATTGATTCTTAGAATTTTGCTAGACCTCATACCATATGAGCTCTTGGTTCTTCCGACCTCGTCATAAGTGCCATATGAGCTCTTAGCTCTTGTTTTTTTTTTCAGGAAGAAAAACTTGCCCGAACAAGAAAGTTTACCTGAACAAGAAAAATTTCCAGTGTCTCCAAATTGTTCCAGGCTTTCCGAAACTCCGAATCCGGCTTTAACTATTATAGATGATTCTACGGTTAGTAAAAATGCGCCATCTGGTAGCTCTTGCGATTTTGGTTCGCCAGGAGAACACTTTGGAATCGATTTGTCTGGAATTCCAGATGTAAATTGTATAGTCAACTTGCGTCATCTGCTTAGTGAGTTTATAGAAGCAATAAAACATCAGTTCAATTGCAAGGACGGGAAATCAAAGCTTTGCGTGAAAGAAATTAAAAACACTGGACTCCAAACAAAGCTCGTCGTTCAAATCTGCCAAGACTGTGGCTGGAAAAAGCGAGTAGAAGGTGAGCCGGAAGCCCCCCTCACTACTGTAAAAGAATACCTAACAAATTTCAGTGAACAGATATTAGGTAACAAAAAAGAGAAGATCAGCAATTTACGAGGCAACGTGAACGTGAAAGCTGTATGGGGTATCATGGGGACCGGAGGAGGCTACGCATCTTTGAACGAATTATTAAGTGTATTGGGAATAAAAAATATGAATCCGAAAACGTTTATGAATTTAGAACGCTTAGTTGGTAACGCATGGATGGATGCACTATCAGATGTCTTAGAAGAAAATGGTCGTGAATCCTTGAAATTAGCCATTCATGAGGACAGGTTTATCAACGATTTTTTCTGGACTAAGGTCATCTGTGATGGTGGCTGGAATAAACGCAGCAAAGGACACGATTATACTGCAAAAGGTTGTGTTGGGGTAATCATTGATGCCTTTACGAAAAAATTATTATATGTAGGAATAAGAAATAAATATTGTTACCTCTGCTTCAGCTCAAAGAAGGCAAACCAGAAAGTGAAAGATCATGTTTGCTTTATGAACTACAATGGTCCCTCGAAGAGCATGGAAACCGACATTCTTGTTGAAGGTTTTCGCCAAAGTGAAGCCATGCATAACCTTCAGTATTTACAATACATCGGAGACGGCGATTCTAGTGTTTTTTACAAGCTAAGACAAAGTGTTTCATACGGATCATATATCCAAAAAGAAGAATGTGCCAATCACGTGACCAAGAACTATACAAAATACCTCCATAATGTTGTGAAGACAAAAAAAGGGATGCACAGCAAATTTCTTTCAAATGACATAATTCTAAAGCTAACCAAAAATCTACGAGGTGCAATAAAAAAGAACTCGGCTGATGGTGGGTCTGCCGAAAATCTAAGACAACTCTTACGAAGAGGCCCAGAGCATGTGTTTGGTAATCATAAAGAGTGTGATTCTGGCTGTGCCAAAAAGAATGGGGTCTTAGAAACTGTTGAGAACCGCTATAATAACCTTCCGAAAACTATTTTGGAGGATGTAAAAGCTGGCGTGGAAAATATTTGTAAAAAAGCGGACTTATTAAGAAACGATGCAACGACCAATCTTGCCGAGAATTATATGTCTGTTGCAGTGAAATTCGTAGGCGGAAAACAAATAAGCCGCTCTAAACGATGGTCATACCATGCTAGGATAAGTGGAGCAAGCCTATCCTACTCCTTGGGCCCGAAATGGCAATCTTCTACATGGAAAAAAACATTTGGCTACAGTCCTTGCAAAATAACAAAAGAATACACGGTGAAAACTTCTAATCTTCGGAAACGGACAAAAACAAATCTGAAAAGATATTACGCAACCATGGGTGGGATATATATGGCCAAAAAGAAAGAGAATCGGAGTTTGCCTAAAGGCGATCAAAATTACGGACCAAATTGCAACAAGCCTGATATGAATCCAGAGGAATTTGAAATCGCAAAGGCTGATTATGTTGCAAAAAATATGAATCTGGATGGAGCCAAACTGCAGGAGATCTACGTAAACACAATGGGGCAAAATGATAACTGGATATTTGAGAGGAGCAAAAGGATTACTGCCACTTATTTTCATAGAATAGCTTCTCGCAAAAAAAATACTCCAACCGCACCCATAGTCAAGAATATCCGAATTAATTCTAATTTCAAATCTATTCCAATGCTTAGGGGAATTCAACTGGAGGCTATTGCACTGACGGCGTACGAGCAGAGAGAGGGAGTATCATTAATAAAAGGAGATCAAATGGGACTACTCATTCATCCAAATATCCAGTTTCTTGGAGCTTCTCTTGATGGTCGCTTAGAAAACGGCACACCAGTTGAAGTGAAGACTGTCCATAATATTCCCAGAGGAATGGCCATAAGGGAAGTGGCATCCCAAAAAGGATTGGTAAAGAATTTTTTCCTATGGTCACACAATTCAAAATTGGAGTTAAAGAAAAATCACAAATACTATGCTCAAATTCAAGGTCAGCTAGAAATCACCAATCATGAAGAATGTCACTTGGTGGTATATCACCATGAGCATGATGTGGAAATTTTAACTATTCCGAGATCAAAAGAATATTTTTTGTCCATATTACCAAAGCTTCAGGAGTTTTGGAGCGATTGTTTACTTCCGGAGATATTAGACTCGCGATTGATTAGGAACATGCCACTTAGAGAGCCTGCCTTAGTCCGGGCTGCAGCAAATCGCGGAATGAAACGGACTTTGGAGCCAGAAGACAGTGGATGTGAGAAAATTACTTGGTCCGACACTGAAAGTGAATATTGAAAGTGGATTTTTCATTGACATGCGAATAGTATAGAGATTGTTTAGGGGTCATAATGTATTAGTAGCAGTATTGTTAACCTTAACCTATTAGGGTTGTTTGAATAGTAGACTATTATAGGTTAACTATTAGTGTTGGTGAATAGCATATAAATATTAGTAAGTAAATTCTATTTGAAAAATTTCAGCATTCTGTCGAAGTCCAAACCATGTTGATAAGTAAACTCTAATTACGTTGAGATTTAGTTGCTACTTTAGGCACTTCCAGGTAAGCTAGGACAGCTAAATTTGGCAGGCGTATCAGGGAGCGGACCAGATTAAATTGGAAATAGTCATTTTCCAGATCTGACCATCTGGAGGGGGTAGGGGCTGGTTAATTCGGAAAAATAATATTTTTTCGGGGGCCGGTAATATTTCAGAAAAATTTCGGTTAATAGAAAAATGAAATATTTTTAACTGACGAACGGGTGACGGGATCTTAACGAAATTTGATGTTTGGAAAAATGTTGCGTCTCAGAGCTCTTATTTCAAATCCCAACTGAATCCGGTGATATTGGGGGAATTGAGGGGGGAACCTAAAATCTTGGAAAACGCTTAGAGTCGAGAGATCAGGATGAAACCTGATGGGAAAAGTAAGCAAAAGTCATAGATACGCAATTGACATAACTAGAACGAATCCGCTCTCTTTGGGGGAGTTGGGGGGTTAATTCTGAAAAATAGAAAAAATGAGGTATTTTTAACTTAGGAAAGAGTCATCAGACCCCGATGAAATTTGATGTTTGGAAGGATATCGTGTCTCATAGCTCTTATTTTAAATTCCGACCGGATTCGGTGACATTGGGGGAGAGATGGGAGGGGGAACCTAAAATCATGGAAAAGGCTTAGAGTGGGGGGATCGGGATGAAACCTGGTGGTAAAAATAATCATAAGTCCTAGATATGAGATTGACATAACTGGAACGGATCTGCTCTCTTCGGGGGAGTTGGGAGGAGGATTGTTAATCCTGAAAAATTAAAAAAAAAGGTATTTTCGAGTGACGAAGGAGAGATTGGATCTTATAGAAATTTGATATTTGGAAGGATATCACGTCTCAGAGCTCTTATTTTAAATCCCGACCGGATCCGGTGAAGAGGAAGTTGGGGGGGGGCCTAAAATCTTGGAAAATGCTTAGAGTACAGGGGTCGGGATGAAACTTGGTGGTAAAACTAAGTACAAGTCCTAGAAACGGGATTGACATAACTGGAACAGATCTGTTCTGTTTGGGGGAGTTGGGGAGGGAGGGTTAATGCTAAAAAATAGAAAAAATTAGGTATTTTAACTTATGAAAGAGTGATCGTACCTTTATGAAATTTCATATTTAGAAGGACCTCGAAACTCAGATCTCTCATTTTAAATCCCTACCAGATTCAGTGTCATTAGGAGGGGGGACCGGCATTACTGGTACGGATCCGTTCTCTTTGAGGGAGCTAGAAGTTGTTAATTTGGGAAAATTAGAAAAATTGAGGTTTTTTTAACTTAAGAATGGATGACCAGACCTTAATAAAATTTTATAATTAGAAGAAACTCAGGTCTCAGAGCTCTTCTTTCAAATCCCGACCAGATCTTTTGACATTGAGGGGGAATTGGAGGGGGAAACTGGAAATCTTGGAAAACGCTTATAAACGGCGTAGATACGTAATTGACGTAACTGGACTGGATCCGTTTTCTTTGGGGGAGTTAGGTGGTGTGGTTCAGTGTTTTGGTGAGTTTAGTGCTTCTGGACGTGCTAGGACGATAAAAATTGGTAGGCATGTCAGGTAGCTGCACTAATTGACTTGTTACAGTTGTTTTCCCCGATTCGACCATCTTGAGGGCTGAAGGGAGAGGAAAAATTTGAAAAATTGAGGTATTTTTAACTTACGAGTGGGTGATCGGATCTGAATGAATTCTGATATTTAGAAGTACCTTGTATCTCAAAGCTCTTATTTTAAATCCCGACCAGCATTAAGCCTCTGATTTTCCTTTTAAAGCAATCTATTGATTCTTAGAATTTTGCTAGAGCTCATATCATATGAGCTCTTGGCTCTTCTTGACCTTGTCACAAGTGCCGTTTGAGCTCTTAGCTCTTGTTTTTGATGAATAGTATATAAATATAAGTAGTTTCAAAAATTTATTAAATACTCCTAAGGGGTTTCCTTCCTCCCTTACCTGTATTTATGACCCCAGGGCAAGGGTGCCTAATGTTTATTATGTACCTTCAGGAGCATATCACTTTAAATGACATTAATTTAATAAGTATATGCATTACTCCGTAAAGCAAAGTATATGATTACCCCGGTTCCAAACCGGGGTAATCAGTCATTTATGAACGAGCTTATAAATCATCAACTATATGAGATGACGGGGAAAAACCAAAATATTCTAAGATACGGCACTATTAGGAATAAAATGAGATCCCGTGGAACTAAAATGGACGAATATCCTACAACTTTAGATTTAAAAAAATAATGTTCGTATATTTTATAGGCCTACAATCGGCGTTTCTTTACTTTTAAGAGCCAATAATGTCTAAAATAATGTGTTTTAAAGAATAACGTTCTTTTTAAAAATAATATTCATACATTTTATAGGCCTACAATCGATGTTTCTTTACTTTTAAAGGCCAATATTGTTTAAAATAATGTGTTTTTAAGAATAATGTTCTTTTTAAAAATAATGTTCATACATTTTATAGGCCTACAATCAGTGTTTCTTTACTTTTAAAGGCCAATAATGTTTAAAATAATGTGTTTTTAAGAATAATGTTCTTTTTTAAAAAAAATGTTCATACATTTTATAGGTCTACAATCAGTGTTTCTTTACTTTTAAAGGCCAATAATGTTTAAAATGATGTGTTTTTAAGAATAATATTCTTTTTAAAAATAATGTTCATACATTTTATAGGCCTACAATCGGTGTTTTTTTACTTGTAAAGCCAAACTGTTATCTGCTTTGTAACCTAACAAATTCCAATTCGTATGGTGTTAAAATGATATTGCCTCAAGGTGTTGTTGCCAATTATACATGTTTTCAGCTTCCTTTTAAATCTGGTCTTAATGCTAAGGAGATGTCAACATTCTTAATGACATTCTGGCAAACCCCTCAAGGAGTGCTTAAGCCAATGAGAAAGGAGGAAATCTTGAATACTAAGAATTATTGCTAAAAATCATCTGTTATAACTACAAAATTAACAATCTTTGGGATTATTTGTCGGTATAAGATCTACAAAACGACACAAAAATCAAGGCTATATGATTAGTAAAACCCTTTTAAACAGTAAAGGAAGAATATCTTAAATGGCAAATTTTAAAGGAAACTGATGATAATAAAAAAAAAAATTCACGGCTAAAATTTTTGAAATCTTGTGGCAAATGGAGAGGCTACTTTACAATTCTCTACGTCTTCTAAAAGTAATTTTATTGCTACTTTTAAAAATTAGAGGTGTCCCCACTAATTAATTTTTTATGAAGCTCTAAAGAAAAAAAATGCAAATTTGTTCGGCCTATTCATGTCAAAGCTTTCAATGAAGCCACAGTAATTTTTTCATCAAAGAATCTGCTCGTGTCTGTTGTTAATACGCATTACACTGCTATAGGAAAATAGCATTGGCTTCAAACCTCGGAGAATCACCTTAAGTGTTCGCAATAATGGAAAAATATTATTTACCAAACCTTCAAAAATTTGACAAGCTAGAGAAATCTTTCTAGTTTTCTAGCTCGTCAAAGTTTCTGATCCACCCTTTTACTCTGTGCACAAAGATAACAAAAACATCCGCATTTTTTTTGCGTGATAATTTAGAAACAGCAGTTACAAAAACACCTTCAAAAATTCAACCAGCAAGAGAACTCTTTCAAACTCGTAAAAGAAAGCGTCAGGTAGGCTACAGCCTATTTATTCTGGGTAGGAGGATAACAGAGACTTTAGCATTTTTTTTTTGCAACCCATGGATAAAACACACTAAAAGGATATTTCTTACTTTTTAATTCGTTTTAAAAAAGCGTCAGATTATGTCCCATTGTTAATGGCACGAAGATAACAAGGACCTCAATATTTTTATTATCCTGATAATTTAAAACTACCATTTAAAAAAGCACATGAAAATGTGACCAATGAATAAAATGCACTAGAAAGACCTTTTTGACGTTCTAACTCGTTATTAAAAAGCATCATATAACACCACTTCATCTCCTGCCTTTAACTATCAATTTCATATATGCAGGCAAAACTAAGGTAAACCAGATATTTTCTAGCTACCCTAACAGAATTGAATTTGAATTGAAATAGATGATTTCTTCTCTCTTCCTGCAAGGACTCAGGAGGCTTCTTATATTATAATCACTATACCGCTTGGTTTATATAAGATATACCCGATTAATATCCTTTAAAAACTTGCATATTAACTTAAGTCCATCAGCACAGTCAAACAGTTCGTGGTAACGAACTGTAGTAAGGAGCGACCCGGCTCAATAGTAAACGAAACTCTAAATAACGGAATTTTGATGCTAAAATATACATCAAAAGAATCGGATTTTCATGCTGATTTTAAATATATAAGTTTCATCAAATTTGGTCTTTGTCATCAAAAGTTACGAGCCTGAGAAAATTTGTCTTATTTTAGAAAATAGGGTAAAACACCCCCTAAAAGTCACAGAATCTTAACGAAAATCACACCATCGCATTCAGCGTATCAGAGAACCCTATAGCAAAATTTTCAACCTCCTATCTACAAAAATGTGGAATTTCGTATTTTTTGCCAGAAGACAAGTCACGGGTGCGTGTTTATTTGGGTTTTTTTTTCCAAGGGGTAATCGTATCGACCAAGTGGTCCTAGAATGTTGCAAGAGGGCTCATTTTAACGGAAATGAAAAGTTCTAGTGCCCTTTTTAAGTGACCAAAAAAATTGGAAGGCACCTAGGCCCCCTCCTACGCTCTTTTTTTCTCCAAAGTCAACAGATCAAAATTTTGAGATAGCCATTTTGTTCCGCATAGTCAAAAACCATAATAACTATGTCTTTGGGAATGACTTACTCCCCTACAGTCCCTGGGGGAGGGGCTGCAAGTTACAAACTTCGACCAGTGTTTACATATAATAAAGGTTATTGGGAAATGTACAGTCGTTTTCAGGGGATTTTTTTTTTGGTTTTGGGGGTGGGGTTGAGGGGAGGGGGCTATGTGGGAGGATCTTTCCTTGGAGAAATATGTCATGGGGGAACAGAAATTCAATGAAAAGGGCGCAGGATTTTCTAAAATTACTATAAAAAAAATTAAAAAATAAACATGGAAAAATTCTTTCAATTGAAAGTAAGGAGTACCATTGAAACTTAAAACGAACAGAGATTATTACGCATATGAGTGGTTCTAAAAATACTTTAGCATAAAGAGCGGGGTATTTAGGAGGAGATAAATACCTCGCTCTTTATGCTAAAGTATTTTTAGTAATTTCAACTATTTATTCTACGGCCTTTCTGATTCAGGGGTCATTCTTAAAGAATCGGCACAAAACTTACGATTTAGTGTAAAGAGCGAGGTATTAACGAGGGTACAAACCCCCTCATATACATAATAAAAATTTAAAAATATAAAAGTTTGTTGCGTAAGTTAATTCTTAAGTTACGTATATTTTTTACTAATAAAATATTCGTTAAAAATTAAAATTTATAGTTGCCTTTTTGTGTAACCGAAAAATTGCATGGCAACTAGGCCTCCTTCTCCATCCCATATTTCTCAAAATCGTCTGATCAGAACTAAGAGAAAGCCATTTAGCCAAAAAAGGAATTAAAATGTAAATTTCATTTTAATAATTTATGTGTGGAGAGCCAAAATCAAACATGCATTAATTCAAAAACGTTCAGAAATTACATAAAAAAACTAGTTTTTCTAACTGAAAGTAAGGAGCGACATTGAAACTTAAAACGAACAGAAATTACTCCGTATATGAAATGGGTTGTCCCCTCCGCAATCCTTCGCTCTTTACGCTAAAGTTTGACTCTTTACCACAATTCTGCTTTTTAAGACAATTAAAAGCTTTAGCATAAAGAGCGAGGGATTGCGGAGGGGACAACCCATTTCATATACGGAGTAATTTCTGTTCGTTTTAAGTTTCAATGTCGCTCCTTACTTTCAGTTAGAAAAACTAGTTTTTTTTATGTAATCACTGTTAAAGCCTGCTCCACTTAGTATGTCACTATTCTGTCGAATTCTTTTTTCCCAATAAATTGTTTAATATCCTTCCTCCTGCCTTCTGGTCCGGCACATTCAAATAAAAGATGCTCTACCGTTTCCTTACTTCCACAAAATGCACATCTCGGATCTTCGTAATAAAAACGGGCTATATATGTCTGAATTTCTGTATTACCAAACCTTAGTCTATATATCACCCTGGCTTCAGATTTACTTAGCGCTCCATATATATTCTTTTCAAATCGTCTTTCTTTGGAATAATTAATATACTTGTTGAGAGCGCGCGACTGTCCTCGAATGTCCTTATTTTCAGTTTCTTTATCACTTCTCCAATTTGATTAACCATCCGTGGCGTGGCTACCCTAACGGACTGGGCATTTGATGTCGGTTTAAAATTCCGACACTTTCAGGGAGAAGGTTATGGGGACTAAGGCGTTCAACCCCCATGAAATCTAACAAGAAATTCTCTTCCAGTAAACAAAGAGCGTTGGCATTATTACTGATCACCCTATACAGTTGAAATCTAATGACCTTTCACTTCATATATTGCTTAGTACTCATTACTGTGCCATACCACCATGTGTGTGGTTGAGGGGGGGATTGCTTTATATCCATAAGCCCCGTCGGATTAACAATATTTGTCACCACTATTATAAGCCTTTATAACTGATCCTGCGAGTATTACCATGTTTACTTGATACAAGGGATGGTAGACCATACCTAATTGTGATCAGAAATTTCAAACTTCTTTTTTTATCTATATAATACAAAGTTGCACTTCTAGCAACTTTCACAACAGTTGATTGCAACTTCAGTAGTATCCTCTTTTAAGGTCTCATGTCACAAATATCCCTGGATTCTATGATAGCCCTAGTTCTAAACGTCCCCCTAACCCTGGATTCCCTGACAGCCAGCAGGAGTTTGTTACACCATAAGGAATGTTTACTTTTGCGTGTTACAACATAGGGAATGTTTTTATAAGGTTGCTATGCTTAAACAAGAGCTAAGACCTCATATGGCACTTCTGATGAGGTCAAAAGAGCCAAGAGCTCATTTGGAATGAGTTCTGGCAAAATTCTTAGAATCAATAGATTAATTTAAAAGGAAAATCAGAAGCTTAATGCCGGTCGGGATTTAAAACAAGTGCTCTGAGTCACGATGTCCTTCTAAATATCAAAATTCATTAAGATCTGGTCACCCACTCGTAAGCTAAAAATACCTCCATTTTTCCTTTCCCTTCAGCCCTTCAGTTGGTCGAGTCGGGGATAATGGCTTTATCAAGTCAATTTGTGCAGCTCCCTGACACGCCTACCAATTTTCATCGTCCTAGCACGTCCAGAAGCACCAAACTCGCCAAAGCACTAAACCCGATTACGTCAATCATGTATCTACGACATTTATAAGCGTTTCCCAAGATTTCCAGTTTCCCCCTCAAACTCCCTCCAATGTCAACAGATCTGGTCGGGATTTGAAACAAGAGCTCTGAGACATTACTTCCTTCTAGATATTAAATAAAAAAAACTAGTTTTTTTAACTAAAAGTAAGGAGCGACATTAAAACTTAAAACGAACAGAAATTACTCCGTATATGAAATGGGTTGTCCCCTCCGCAGTCCCACGCTCTTTACGCTAAAGTTTGACTCTTTGCCACAATTCTACTTTTTAAAAAAATTAAAACTTTAGCGTAAAGAGCGTGGGACTGCGGAGGGGACAACCCATTTCATATACGGAGTAATTTCTGTTCGTTTTAAGTTTTAATGTCGCTCCTTACTTTTAGTTAAAAAAACTAGTTTTTTTTATTTAATTTCTGAACGTTTTTGAATTAATGCATGTTTGATTTTGGCTCTCCGCACATAAATTATTGAAATGAAATTAGTATATTAATTTTTTTTTTGGCTAAATGGCTTTCTCTTAGTTTTGATCAGACGATTTTGAGAAATAAGGGGTGGGGAAGGAGGCCTAGCTGACCTCCAATTTTTCGGTTACTTAAAAAGGCTACTAGAACTTTTAATATTCAACGAACGTTTTTATTAGTAAAAAATATACGTAACTTAAGAATTAACTTACGTAACAAACTTTTATATTCTTATATTTTTATTACGTGTAAGAAGGGGTTTGTACCCTCGTTAATACCTCGCTCTTTACACTAAATCGTAATTTTTGTCCCAATTCTTTAAGAATGACCCCTGAATCAAAAAGGCCGTAGAATAAATAGTTGAAATCACTAAAAATATTTTAGCATAAAGAGCGAGGTATTTATCTCCTCCTAAATACCTCGCTCTTTATGCTAAAGTATTTTTAGAACCCCTCATATGCGTAATAATCTCTGTTCGTTTTAAATTTCAATGCTATTCCTTACTTTCATTTGAAAAAACGTTTTCATGTTTATTTTTTCATTGTTTTTTTTTTATAGCAATGCTAGAAAATCCTGCACCCTTTTCATTGAATTTTTCTTCCCCCATGACATATTCCTCAAAGGAAAGATCCTCTCACAAAGCCCTCTCCCATCAAAGCCACCCCCCAAACCAAAAAAAAACCATGAAAACGTCAGTACACTTCCCAATAACCATTACTATATGTAAACACTGGTCAAAGTTTGTAACTTGCAGCCCCTCCCTCTGGGATTGTGGGGGAGTAAGTCATTCCCAAAGACATAGTTAATATGGTTTTCGACTATGCTGAACAAAATGGCTATCTTAAAATTTTAATCTGTTGACATTTGGAAAAAAATGAGCATGGGAGGGGGCCTATTTGCCCTCCAATTTTTTTGGTCACTTAAAAAGGGCACTAGAACTTTTCATTTCCGTTAGAATGAGTCCTCTCGCAACATTCTAGGACCACTTGGTCGATAATATGACCCCTGGGAAAAAAAAAAACAAAAAAAAAACAAACAAACAAATAAAAACGCACCCATGATTTGTCTTCTGGCAAAAAAATACAAAATTCCACATTTTTTAGATAGGAGCTTGAAATTTTTGTTATAGAGTTCTCTGATATACCGAATGCGATAGTGTGATTTTCGTTAAGATTCTATGACTTTTAGGGGATGTTTCCCCCTTTTTTCCAAAATAGGGCAAATTTTCTCAGGCTCGTAACTTTTGATGACAAAGACTAAATTAATTGAAACTTATATATTTAGAATCAGCGTAAAAATTCGATTCTTTTGCTGTATCTTTTAGCATCAAAATTCCGTTTTTTTAGAGTTTCGTTTACTATTGAGCCGGGTCGCCCCTTACTACAGTTCCTTACCACGAACTGTTTGAAAAGAAAATAATTCGGTATTTCGGGGCTTCTGACATTATTACTCCTTTGCGGAAGTTAGGCTCAAAATTGAAAAAGGATTATATTTTTTCTCTGGGCCCCTTCCACCTCTTAGTTCGTTTATTTTCCCGTTAGTTTTCACCTGTTTTCGCTTTATAGTTGTGTTATCTCTTAGCAGTTCTTTCGTTAGTTGAGTTATGGTTGTGGTATATATGTTTTATCGCTCGTATAGTTGTGCTATTTTCAAATTATACTCCATAATAGAGAGGCTCCGAACACCCAGCATTGTATATTAAGCTCTTAATTTGACGTTTTTTTCTAACGTGACCAGATTCGTCCTGCGCCCTTTTCATTGAATTTTTTTCCCCCATGGCATATTTCTCCAAGGAAAGATCCTCCCACATATCCCCCTCCCTCAACCCTACCCCCAAAACCAAAAATATCACCCTGAAAACGTCTGTACATTTCCCAATAACCATTATTATATGTAAACACTGGTTAAAGTTTGTAACTTGCAACCCCTCCCCCAGGGACTGTGGGAGAGTAAGTCATCCCCAAAAACATAGTTATTATGATTTTCGACTATGCTAAACAAAATGGCTATCTCGAAATTTTGATCCGTTGACTTTGGGAAAAAAATGAGCGTGGGAGGGGGCCTAGATGCCCTCCAATTTTTTTGGTCACTTAAAAAGGGCACTAGAACTTTTCATTTCCGTTAGAATGAGCCCTCTTGCGACATTCTAGGACCACTTGGTCGATACGATGACCCCTGGGAAAAAAAAAAAACAAAAAAAAAAACAAACAAATAAACACGCACCCGTGATTTGTCTTCTGGCAAAAAATGCAAAATTCCACATTTTTGTAGATAGGAGCTTGAAACTTCTACAGTAGGGTTCTCTGATACGCTGAATCTGATGGTGTCATTTTCGTTAAGATCCTACGACTTTTAGGGGGTGTTTCCCCCTATTTTCCTAAATAAGGCAAATTTTCTCAGGCTCGTAACTTTCGATGGCTAAGACTAAACTTGATGAAACTTATATATTTAAAATCAGCATTAAAATGCGATTCTTTTGATGTAGCTATTGATATTAAAATTCAATTTTTTAGAGTTTTGGTTACTATTGAGCCGGATCGCTCCTTACTACAGTTCGTTACCACGAACTGTTTGATCAAATCAAACAGTTCGTGGTAAGGAGCGATCCGGCTCAATAGTAAACGAAACTTTAAAAAATAGGTTTTTTATACTAATAGATACATCAAAAGAATGGAATTTTTATGCTGATTTAAAATATATAAGTTTCATCAAATTTAGTCTTACTTATCAAAAGTTGCGAACATGAGGAAATTTGCCTTATTTTGGAAAATAGGGAGAAACACCCCTAAAAGTCATAGAATCTGAACGAAAATCACACCATTGCATGCAGCGTATCAGAGAACCTTACAATAGAATTTTCAAGCTCCTATCTACAAAAACGTGGAATTTCTTATTTTGGCCAGAAGACCGATCACGGTTTCGTTTTTTTTTGTTTTTTTTAAGGGCTGATCGTATCGACCCAGTGGTCCTATAATGTTGCAGGAGGGCTCATTCTAACGGAAATTAAAAGTTCTAGTGCCCCTTTTAATTGACCAAAAATATTGGAGGGCACCTAGACCCCCTTCAACGCTCTTTTTTTTCCCAAAGTCAACGGGTCAAAATTATGAGATAACCATTTGTTTCAGCATTATCAAAAAACCTAATAACTATGGCTTTGGGACGACTTACTTCCTCACAGTCCCCGGGGGAGGGGATACAAGTTACAAACTTTGACCAGTGTTTACATATAATAATGGTTATTTGGAAGTGCACAGACATTTTCAGGGGAATTTTTTCTAGGATAGAGAGGGGATTGAGGGGAGGGGTTACATGGGAGGATCTTTTCACGGAGGAATTTGTCATGGGGGGAGAGAATTTCCATGAAGGGGGTGCAGGATTTTCTAATATTATTTAAAACAAAAACAATGAAAAGATAAATATGAAAAAGTTTTTTTTCAACTGAAAGTAAGGAGCAGCATAAAAAAAACGAGCGGAAATTACTACGCATATGAGGGGTTCATCTCCTCCTAAATACCTGTTCTTTATACAAAAGTATTTTTAGTAATTTCAGCTATTTCTTCTACGGCCTTTGTGATTCAGGGGTCATTCTGAAAGAATTGGGACAAAATTTAAGCTTTAGTGTGAAGAGCAAGGTATTAAAGAGGGGGCAAACCCTCTCGTATACGTAATAAATATATACGATAATAGAAGTTCGTTACGAAAGTTAATTTGGAAGTTACGTATATTTTTTGTTATTAAAAACGTTCGTAAGAAATTAAAAGTTCTAGTTGCCTTTTTTTAGTAACCAAAAGATTGAAGGGCAACTAAGCCTCCTCCCCCACACCTTTTTCTCAAAATTGTCCGATCAAAGCTAAGAAAAGCCATTTAGCCAAAAAAAAAAAAATGCAAATTTCGTTCTAAGTATCCATGTGCGAAGAGCCAAAATCAAAACATGCATTAATTCAAAAACGTTCAGAAATTAAATAAAAAAACAAGTTTTTTCTAACTGAAATTAAGGAGCGACATTGAACCCTAAAACGTAAGGAGTAAAGTAAGGAGCGACATTAAAACTTAAAACGAACAGAAATTACACCGTATATGAAAGGGGCTGTTCCCTCCTCAACGCCCCGCTCTTTACGCTAAAATTTTTCACTGTTTTAAAAAGTAAATTTGAGAGAAAGAGTCAAACTTTAGCGCAAAGAGCGGGGCGTGGAGGAGAGAACAGCCCCTTTCATATACGGAGCAATTTCTGTTCGTTTTAAGTTTTAATATTGCTCCTTACTTTCAGTTAAAAAAAAACTTATTTTTTTATTTAATTACATTAAGAACCGGTCAACCGTTCTTAAGTTTAAATACCTCAATTTTTCTATTTTTCCAAATTAACAACCCCCAGCTCCCCTACAGAGAACGAATCCGTTCCAATTATGTCAATCACATATCTATAACTTGTGCTTATTCTTCCCATCAAGTCTCATCCCGATCTCTCCACTCCAAGCGTTTTCCAAGATTTCCGGTTTCCAAGATTTGCGGTTTCCCCCTCCAGCTCCCCCCAATGTCACCGGAACTGATAGGGATTTAAAATGAGAGTTCCAAAGCACAAGATCCTTCTAAACATGAAATTTCATTAAGAACTGTTCGTAAATTACAAATACCACATTTTTTCTAATTTTTCCGAATTACTCCCCCCCCCCCAACTCCACCAAAGAGAGAAGATCCAGTCCCGTTATTTCCGTCACATCTCTTGTGTTTGTGCTTATTCTTCCTATAAAGTTTCATCTTGATCTCTCCCCTTTAAGCGTTTTCCAAGATTTCCGGCCCCCCTCCCAACTACACTGGATCCAGTCGGGATTCAAAATAATAGATCTGATTTACGAGGTCCTTCTAAGTATGAAATTTCTTTAAGATTCGATCACTCCTTCGTTAGTTAAAAATACCTCATTTTTTGTAATTTTTTAGAATTAACCTCCCCCCAACTCCCCCAAAAAGAGTGAATTCGTTCCGGTTATGTCATTCACGTATCTAGGACTTGTTCTTATTTTCCCCACTAAGTTTCATCCCGATCCCTTTACTCTAAGCCTTTTCCAATATTTTAGGTCCACTCAACTCCCCCCTGAAAAGTCTGAAAAAGATTTTTTTCAAATCTTTAATAATTAAGGCCCCCAACTCCCCCAAAGAGAGCGGATCCGTTCCGGTTATGTCAATCACGTATCTAGGACTTGTGATTATTTTTACCACCAAGTTTCATTCCAACCCCCCACTCTAAACGTTGTCCAAGATTTTAGGTCTCAAACACCAAAAACAAGAAGAACAATAGGGAATTCCTCAAGATAGTTGGAAACAAATTAGAATGAATATTTCGGCCCTATGTCCAAGGGCCGTCCTCAGCAATACAAAAATATATAAGAAGCAACAACTTACAAGAGAATCAAATCAATAATACTAAAATGAAAAGTTTTTCAAAACAGTCCCAGCATTCTTATCTCAGCGAAGTTCAACAAGGACTGATAAATAAATTGTGATGAAACGAGGTAATTCATTGAAATGAAAGAGAATGATTTAAAAACACGTTTTTAATGCCAGCCTTGCTTTTTTGGCTGCTGATGTCATAGGTCTATTTGTGACAGGTTCTGTGTTAATATCTATTGGTTTTTTATTTTCGTAAGATCATTTGTAATTAAATTTGTGTATAGAGCATTTAGTGAATATTCTCCCAAGTCCCTATTTAAGGAAATATTATTATTAATCTTAAGTCTGATTTCAATTGCTTCTCGAACTACTTGCTTTATGCCTAGGTCATTGCTAATAATAGCAATTACTAGTTTAGAAATATTTTTCTAGAGAATCCTAGAGAATGATCTAAGTTTGCTAAAAATATAGGAAGTTTTATATTTTATTCATTTTTCTTGGTATAATTTTCTCTCAATTCCCAAACAAGGACACTAAATGGCTGACCAAATTCCAAAGCGAGCAATTCAAACGGGGGGTGGGGGGAAGGTGTCCTAGCAGCAAATTCCAGAGGGGAGGACTTTTTGTCGATTCAAATATTATTATAAGAAAAAAATTTACAAAGCATTATTAAAACACAGAAAAAGCAGTAAACACTCGAAAGTTAACAACGGAAAAAAACAAAACATAAAAAAATACCTGAAATGGGATAAAATATAACCGAAAGAACCATGAATTAAGGAACAGTTGGGGGCCTAGCAACCAATTCCATGGGGACTTTTTGTACATATAAATTTTAACATTAAAAAAAGAATTACAAAGCAGTATCAGAACTCAGGAGAAGCACCGAAAACTCAGCAAACGAAAGACAAACTTAAAAAAAAACTGACATAGGAGAGAATATAAAACAGTTCGTGGTAATGAACTGTAGTAGGGAGCGACCCGGCTCAATAGTAACCGTAACTCTAAAAAACAGAATTTGGATACCAATATATATATCCCCAAATATATCAAAAGAACCACATTTTTATGCTTATTGTAAATATATAAGTTTCATCAGGTTTAGTCTAACCCTTCAGAAAATACGAGCCTGAAAAAATTACCTTATTTTCGAAAACAAGGGGGAAACACCACCTAAAAGTCAAAGAATCTTAATGAAAGCCACACCATCACATCCAGTGCATCATAAAACCCTGCAGTAGCGGTTTCAAGCTCCCATGTAGGAAAAAGTGATTCTCACAACCCTACTTTTTAAACCAATAAAAAATTTTAGCGTAAAGAGCGGGGCGTTGAAAAGGGGACAGTCCCTTTCATACACGGAATAATTTCTGTTGGTTTTAAATTTTAATGTTGCTCCTTACTTTCAGTTAAAAAAATTGTTTTTTATTTAATATATAAAAAACCAACGAATTAGAGAACAGTGGGGGTCTTGGCAACCAATTCCGGAGGGGGTAAGGTTGTTATTAGAGGTAAATTTAATTCATGTTAAGAACTATATATTAAAACTTTTAATGAAAATACCGCATTTCTTTGAACCAAGACTATACATAATCAAGCTACCGTAAAAATGTGGCAACCTAACCGAGCCAGCAATTCCACATTGGGGGGATTATTATTAGGGGTAAATTCAAACAATATTTAGAAGTATTTCTAAGAGGTCCTAATGAAAATACCTCGTTACTTTGACTGAGCGTTGGACTTCACTCCCCCCCAGTCGAATAATTCATCGAGCATCTCCCGGCTTAACTTTAAACTATAGACAGTATTAGTCCAAGCAATTCACACCACAGTGGCAATATGTGGCTGCTCCAAGGCAACTCTCTGATAAATATTATCATTCCTAGAACATTTTTACCAGATAGTTTCATGATATGATACATCACGTCAATTAGTGTCACCATAGCACACTATCATTGACCATTTGGCACCTTCTGTTCCACCCACTAGTTATCATTCCGAAGACCTTTTCCGGGTATTTTCGCGTTAAAAATCATACATTACATCCAATGGAGAACGTTTTCGCAAGTCAAAACTCCACCATACCCCATGTCAATTCTCACCACGTGCCACACTAATACTGCCCCTTCTAGCGCCCTTTAAGCCCCTCTCACCATTCTAAAGACATTTTCCAGATATTTTCCTGTTAACAAGAGCTAAAAGCTCATATGACACTAGTGATGAGGTCGGAAGAGCCAAGAGTTCATATGGTATGAGCTCTAGAAAAATTCTAAAAATCAATAGATTGATTTAAAAGGAAACTCAGAGGCTTAATTCCGGTCAAGATTTAAAATAAGAGTCTTGAGACACCAGCTTCTTCTAAATATCAAAATTCATTAAGATCCGATCACCCACTCGTAAGTTGAAAATATCTTATTTTTGCTAATTTTTCCTCTTCATTCAGCCCACCCCCAGATGGTCGAATCGGGGAAAACAACTCTGTCAAGTCAATTTGGGCAGGTCCCAGACACACCACCCAATTTTCATCGTCCTAGCACATCCAGAAGCACCGAACTCGCCAAAGCACTGGAAATCCCCATAACTCCCCCAAAGAAAGCTGATCCGTTCTGATTATGTCAATCACCTATCCAGAACTTTTGCTTATTCTTCCCATTAAGTTTCATCCCGATCTCTCTACTCCAAAGGTTATCCAAGAATTCTGTTTCCCCTCCAGCCCCCTATGTCCCCGGATCCGATTCAAATTGAAAATAGAGCATCTGAGACACAAGATCCTTCTATATATCAAGTTTCATTAAGATCCAACCACCCATTCGTAAGATGAAGATACCTCAATTTTCATGTTTTCCCAAAATCTCCAACTCCCTCCAATGTCAACGGATCTCGTCGGGATACACAATGAGAGCTCTAAAGCACGAAACCTTCTAAATATCAAATTTCATTCAAGATCTGATCACCCAATCGTAAGTAACAAATATCTGATTCTTTCTAATTTTTCCAAATCACTCCCAGCCCTCCCCTTCAACTCCACCAAAGACAGCGGATCCGGTCCAGTTATGTCAGTCATGTATCTTGGACTTGTGCTTATTCTTCCCACCAAGTTTCATCCTTATCTCTCCGCTTTAAGTGCTAGTCAAGACTTTCGGTTCCACCCTATCCCCCCAATGACACTGGATCCGGTTGGGATTTAAAATAAAAGATTTGAGTTACGAGGTCCTTCTAAATGTGAAATTTCAAAAAGATCTGATCCCCTTTTCGTAAGTTAAAAATACCTCATTTTTTCTAATTTTCAGAATTAAACCTCCCCCCACCAAATCCCCCAAAGAGAGCGGATCCGTTCCGGTTATGTCAATCATGTATCTAGGATTTGTGCTTATTTTTCCTACCAAGTTTCATCCCAATCCCTCCACTCTAAGCGTTTTCCAAGATTTTAGAATCCCCCCAACACCCCCCAATGTCACCGGATCCGATCAGGATTTAAAAGCTCTGAGACACAATATCCTTCTAAATATCAAATTTCATTAAGATCTGATCACCTACTCGTAGCTGAAAAATATCTCATTTTGTCTAATTTTTCTCAATTAACCGTCCCCCCAGTCCCCAGATGGTCAAATAGAGGAAACAACTATTCCTAATTTAATCTGGTCTGGTTCCTGATACACCTGCCAAACTTGTCGTCCTTGCTTATCTGGAAGTGCCTAAACTAGCAAAACCGGGACAGACAGACCAACAGAATTTGCGATCGCTACATGTCACTTGGTAAATACCAAGTGCCATAAAAATATGATTTAAATTCACTGGTTCATGTTTTTGCGAGCCAACATTCTGTGATACACAGTCTCAATTCTTGCCACTGTGCCATACTACAACTAGCCTTTCTGGCACCTTCCAGCACTCCTCATCATTCCTAAGACATTTTCCAGATATTTTCTTATTAAAAATCACGCATTAAATCCAGTGGTTTATGTCTTAGCAATCCACGCCCAAAAATGATACCCCCATGAAAATTCAGGGCACTTTGGGCAAACTACAAATAGCACACGGCACCATCTTGTGCACATTATCACACATATGGCGTTTTTCAGACACTTTCCTGCAAAAATATTAGTTTTTTCAATTTTATTTTCTTCACATACAAAACCAAAACACTTCTTTAGACAAGAATCAATCGTTCAAAGCGTAACGTTTCTTCCGATCACTCCTAGAATGTGAGGCCAGGGTGGCACGATGTAACACTCCCAATGACGCCTTTTTGGTGCAAATTATCGCACCTTAAGTTTCTTCCAACATCTTCCCCTCAAAAATAAATTGACGAACTAAAAAACGACCATTGTTCTTATTTGAATTTGTTGTATGTTGATTTTTTTAGTTCATGGAATTTGTTGCGTGCTGATTTTTTGTTCGTGAAACTTCTTGCATGTTCATTTTATCTCTTCGTAAAACTTGTACATTGATTTTTTCTCCTCACGAAACAGATTTTGTTCGTAAAATTTCTTGCGTGTCGATTTTTTTTCCAAGAAATTATCGAATGCTGATTTATTTTTGTTCTTGAAACCTCTTGCATGTTGGTTTTTCTCTTCGTGAAAATTATAAATTGATTTTTTTTTCTCCTCATAAAAAAGATTTTGTTCATAGAACACCTTACGTGTTGACTTTTATTTCCTAGAATTTATTAGTGCTGATTATTTTTGATCGTGAAACTTCTTGCATATTGATTTTTGTCTTCGTGAAACCTGTGCATCGATTTTTCCTCCTCATGGAACTGATTTTTGCTCATGGAACTTGTTACGTTATGATATTCACTCGTGGAACTTGATGTGTACTGATTTTTATTCGTGAAACTTATTGCACATTAATTTTTCACTTCGTGAAATTTGTACATTGTTTTCTTCTATTTGTAAAACTGATTTTGTTCGTGGAACTCTTAAGTGCTAATTTTTCTTGTTCGTGGAACTTGCTGCGTCCTGTTTATTTGTTCATGAAACTTGTTGTATGTTGATGTTTCTCCTCGTGAAACTTGTGCATTCATTTTTCTCATCACGAAACTGATTTTGTTAATGGAACCTATTGTGTGCAAATTTTTATTCGTGGAATTTATTACACGCTGATTTTTTGTTCATGAAACTTGTTACATGTTGATTTTTCACTTTTGTGAAAGTTGTGAAAGTTGTATACACTGATTTTTCCTCCTCGTTTAACTGATTTTCTTCGAGGAAGTTTTTGTATGCTGATTGTTTCTTGTTCGTGGAGCTTGCTGTGTCCTTCTTTTTTGTTCGTAAAACTTTTTGCATCATGGTTTTTCTCTGACAGAAACTAGTACAATAGTTTTTCCCCTCGTGAAACTGATTTTGTTCATGGAATTCATTGCGTTCTAATTTTTTTGTTCGTGAAACTAGTACAGTAATTTTTCTCCTCGTGAAACTGATTTAGTACATGGAACTTGTCGCGTGTTGATTTAGTGCTCAGAGAACTTGCTGCGTGCAGATTCTTTTTCGTAAAACTTGTTGCATGCTTATTTTTCTCTTCGTGAAACTTGTAAATTGAAACTAATTTTGTTGACGCAAGCTGTTACGTGTTGATTTTTCAATCTTGGAACTTGCTGCGTGCTGATTTGTGTTTGTGAAACTTCTTGTATCTTCGTTTTTCTCATGATGAAACTAAAAATTGATTTTTCTCCGCGTAATCTAACCAGCTTAGGCTAACCTACCATGTGTAGGTTAGATGTAGGTTCCGTCATGTTTGGTACAGTTCCCCCCCCCCCAACCTAGCCTTACCTATTACAAGTTCCATGAACAAAATCAGTTTCACAAGGCCAAAAATCAACGTACAAGTTTGACACAGAGAAAAAATCAAGTAGAATGAACATAAAAAAGTGTCAAAAGGAAAAAAAAACTGGATATATAAATTTCACAAAAAAAAATCGAAATTCAAATATTTTCACGAACAAAAATATCAGCACGCAGAAAGTCCCATGAATAAAATCAGTTTCACGAGGAGAAAAATCCATTTACGAGTTTCAAAAGGAGAAAGGTCAACATACAAAAAGTTCCACGAACTAAATCAATGCGGATCAAGTTCCATGAATAAAATCAGTTTCCTGAGGAGAAAAATCAACGTGCAAGTTTCACGAAGAGAAAAAACCAACATGCAACAAGTTCCGCGAACAAAAATCAGCATGACTCAAGTTCCATGAACAAAAATCCGCATAAAACAAGTTCAGTGGACAAAACTAGTTTCATGTGGAGAAAAATAAATTGTAAGTTTCAGGAAGAAAAAAACAACATGGAAAAAGTTTCACGATGAGAAAAATCAACATGCAATACTAGCAATCAAAAATAAAAATTCAGAATCCAATGCCAATGTAAAAACCCCTTTGTGCATGGGACTGATTAAATGGGATTCCCCAACCCCTTGACGCAGAGGCCATTCAAAGTCTAGGTTCTGGATGTGAGAAAGCCGAACAATGTGGAAAATCACGCGCATTCAAGCTGCATTTTCCAAGTCGTGTATCCCTCGATACTGCCACAAAATTGTCAATGAAAGTGGGCTTTGAAAGTTTCAGAATTCAAGAATTCGTATTTCTTTAAACGTTGCTACAATTGCCATGCTTTTCATCTCCTGGAATAAGAATGGTAGTCTTAGTACCAAAATTATAGTGCTTGAACAGCTCTGCCTCACCGAAGAAATTATTTGTCTCCAAGAACACTTTCTGTCTAACGACAGTAGAAATATATTCGATGCCTTACCCTAACACATGGTCCATTTTTTACTAGCAAAAATACCTAAGAAACGAGGGCACCCCTCAGGTGGGCTTGGTACGCTACTAAGTGGGCATATCAACTCCAAATTGTTCACTAGTTCCAACCATTTCTTAGCAGGTAGAGTGGGTGAGACTGTTATAATAAATGAGTACCTGCCAACAGACTACAGTGACGATTGCTCCGAAATGAAGTTTGCTCTAGCCTGCAAAGAACTTGGGAAACGTATGAATAAAATTTCGGCGACCGTTTATGATAACTGAGACGAAGGAGCTTCGGAGAACCTATTGCCGGTATGCCAAATACCTGCTTGCCCTTCCACCATGGTCAAGCAACTCCTGGGTCATTAAAAGATACGGCATCATACACCCCAATACTTCTATCAGAAAAAGCATGCCATTTTCTTTTTCCTATTTTCTTTTATTCACATTATATTCCGCTTTTCATGTGTATTATAGCAGGTTATAAATAAATTCAATTCAATAAGAAAAACAAAAATAAGTACACAACAAGTTCCAAGAACAACAATCGGCACGCAACAAATTTATGTACAAGTTTCACGGTGAGAAAAATCAACGTACAACAAGTTTCACGAAAAAAAATCTGCAAAAACCAGTCCCACGAACAAAAATCATCACGCAACAAGTTCCATGAGAAAAAGAAGTTTCACGAGGAGAAAAATCAATGTACAAGTTCCATAATGAGACAAAATCAATATGTAAGAAGTGTCACGAACAAAAACTAGCACTCAGTAAGTTCCAGGAACGAAAAAAAAACACGCTAGAAATTCAATGGACAGAATCAGCTTGGCGAGAAGAGAAAATCAATGTACTACTTTCAGGAAAAGAAAAATCAACATGCACGAAGTTTCACGAACAAAAATCAGCATGCAGCAAGTTGTATGAGCAAAAAATCGACACATGACAAGTTCCGTGAACAAAATCAGTTTCACGAGGAGAAAAAGCAATGTACAAATTTCATGAAGAGAAAAATCAACATGTAAAAGGTTTCACGAACAAAAATCAGCACGCATTAGGTTCCGCGAACAAAAAAAAAGAATGCAATGGGTACCATGAACAAAATCAGTTTCACGAAGAGAAAAACCAACGTACAGGTTTAACGAAGAGAAAAATCAACAAGCAACAAGTTCCACGAACAGAAAATCAGGACGCAGCAAATTCCATGAACCACAAAAAATCAGCACGCAAAGAGCTTCATGAAGAAAATCAGTTTCACGAGGGGAAAAATCTATGTAAAAGTTTCGCAAAGTGAAATCAACGTCCAACAGGATTCACGAACAAAACAAAATCCACACGCAATAAGTTCCACGAAGAAAAATCTATGTGCAACAAGGTCCATGAATCAGTTTCGTGATGATAAATATCAATGCATAAGTTTCCTGAGGAAAAAATCAACATGCAACAAGTTTCATGAACAAAATCAGAACGCAGCAAATTACATGAACAAGACAACAAACATCGCGCGAAGAGTTCCCTGAACAAAAATTAAAGAAAAACAAATTTTCCTTTTAACTGCAAGTAAGAAGCGACATTAAAATTTAAAACGAACAGAAATTATTCCGTATATGAAAGGGATTGTCCCCTCCTCAACACCCCGCTCCTTACGGTAAAATTTGACTATTTCTCACAATTTTACTTTTTAAAACAAAAAAAAATTAATAAAAAAACAATAAAAAAAAATCAAAATTTAATAAGTTCCATGACCAAAAATCAGCACGCAACAAGTTCCATGTTCAAAAACAGCTTCACGAGGAGAAAAAATAAATATACAAGTTTCACGAAGACAAAACTCAATATGCAAAAAGTTTCACGAACCAAAAAAAAAAAAAACAACACACGACAAGTTCTAGGAAGAAAAAGATCAACACCCTAGTTCCATGAACAAAATCTGTTTCGTGAGGAGATAAAATCAAATTAAAAAGTTTCACGATGAGAAAAAATCAGCATGCAAAAAGTTTCACGAACAAAAAAAAAGCACGCAATAATTCCTAAGAACCAAAACAAAACACAAGAAGTTCCATGAACAAAATATGTTTCGTGAGGATAAAAAATGTGCAAGATTCACGAAGAGAAAAAATCAACATGCAAAAATTTCACGAACAAAAATTAGCATCAAGAAGCTCCATAAACAGAAAAATTTAATACACAAAAAGTTCAAATAAAAACAATGGTCGTTTTTTAGGTTATAAATTTATTTTTGAAGGGAAAATTTCGAAAAATTCTTAGGTGTAATAACGTGCATCAGAAGGGTGTCATCGGAAGTGGTACATGGTGGCGCACTGGTCTCAAATGCTAGGAGTCATTATAAGAAACGCTAATGGGGGTTTTTAATTGATTTAAACGAATGATTCTCGAGTAAACGAATAATTTTTGCAGGAAAACGCCTGAAAATGCTATATGTATGATAATGTGCACCAGATGGTGTTGTGTGCCAATTTTAGTTTGCCACAGTGGCGTGAATTGTCATAGGGGCATCGTGTTTGTGGGTGGGCTGCTAAAACATGAGCCATTGAAATTAATACGAGATTTTATCAAGAAAACATCTAGAAAATGTCTTAGGAATGATGAGGGGTGCTAGATGGTGCCAGAACAGTTATTGATAGCCTACTGTGGCACAGTGGTGTGAATTGAGACGTTATATCACGGAGGGTTGGCTTGCAAAAACGTGAACGAATGGATTGAAATCATTTTTAACAAGAAAATATCTGGATAAATGTCTTAAAAATGATGAAGGGGTGTAAAAGGGCACTTGAAGGGGGCAGTAATAGTGTGGCACGGTGATGGAAATTGTCTAGGGGTACCACGGAGTGTTTGCTCGTGAAAACATGAACAATTTGATTTAATACAGCATTTTCAACGAGAACTACCTGAAAAATGTATTGGGAATGATGAAAGGGAGGGGGGCAGAAGGTGTCAGATGGCTAATCATAGCGCGGTATGGTGGCTTGGATTGATGTGGCGTATCACGGAGGGATGACAAAACGCCTTAAATAAAAATGTTTAAAAAACGTCCTAAAACGGCTTGAAATATCTTGAAAAAACCTCTTGGGAAAAAAGTCTCAAAAAACTCCTCTGCTTGAGTAGTGGACTCTAGCAAACCTTATTACGTAACAACAACTCTATTACGTAACATTCGAAGAAATCCTGAACATCCTCAATTACATAATACGCAGAAGTGAACATTCCCTATGACGCGCACCAGCTGGCTGTCGTGGAGTGTCGGGCACCCTTTAAAACAGGGCACTTTTTAAAACTAGGGATAGGGTTCAGAAGGCCCCTGAAGGTTTCTCCTTACACCTTAGGTTATTTTAAGAAAAACACCCAAGGAATCTTGAAGCAGAGAAGCCCTGACACTCGTAGGTAGACACTCGTGACACTCGGAAGTAGAGAAGCTTAGATTTTTAGACAGAACCAGAGAAAAGATGAAATAAAATCTCAGAAACCCCGATTTGGTGAGGCTCCTCGTAGGTTTTTTAAGCATAGCAACCATATAAAAACATTCCCTATGATGCAACAAGCAAAAGTGAACATTCCCTATGACACAACAAACACCTACTGGCTGTCATGGAATCCAGGGGTAGGGATATGTTTAAAACTAGGGGTGTCATGGAATCGAGGGATATGTGTGACATGTGACCATGAAAGCGGATACTACTAACTTCATAGAAAATATAACCCTCTCTGGTCAGAAAAGGTCAAGAAGTGAGGGACAGGGGTTGTAGCAGGGTCGGGGGGAGGCTAAAGGTACATTTTCAGTTATTTAAATGGAGTAATAGGGTTGAAACTACATAATATTGAAAAGGCATTGAGGGAGGGGAAGGAGGGGGTTGAAAAATACAAACAGCTCTATTTTTACCTTAGATCCGTAATTTTATTTCCTGAACTAAAGTACTATCAGAATAGAAAATAGACGGTATGAATAGCAGTACGACTACGCAATATTTTTTATCTCATACTTGTAGTCGTAGAAATTCTAAAATCTGACCTAAGAAGACAATCTTCAAGTCAATATTTCATTTATTAAACGAGTCCTTCATAGGACATATTCTAGCCCCTCTTTCAAGTCCCTTCTAAATAATGAAAGGGCGAAAATATTAAATGATATCGATGTCTAGAAAGGTGCCTTAATTTGTGAATGAGCCACGAACATCACCAGCGATTTCAGAGACATTTACCCTTTTAAAAATTAAGTTTTTTATAGGATGTGTGAAAATCGAACAATTTCAACAAAACCGGATAAAAAGAAAAAAAAAGTAACTATTCAGTACTGTTCATTGCATAATAAATCATAGTATCTCTTTCAATTCCCTTCTAAATTATGAGAAGGGCAAAATCATGATTGTAGTCAAATTTTAGAAAGGTACTTTAACTTCGGATAAGCCATGGGCATAACCAGCGGTTTCAGGGGCCATTTCAATTTAAAACTGAATTTTTTGTAGGATATATGAAAATTTAAGAATTTCCTCAAAATTGGACAAAAAGAGTAATTCTTCGGTAATATCCTACATAGGAACCCCCCCCCATTCCTGCTCCCTTTTAAATTATATAAGGGCTAATACCCCGAGTCTAGTCAAATTCTCTAAGAAGGTACCTTAATTTGTGGAATACTATTTGAAGTTTTTAATTGTGTCCTACTGAACTTCCTGGCGATTGCTCCCCAACTGTCTTGACCCGGGACTGGCAATGACTCATCAATAGGAGGACTTATCAACGCATCGTCTACTTCTTTCTTCAAACATTCCTGGCGTTTCAAAACACGTGCTCTTTTCGCCCGATTTACTACACCTACATAAATGAAAAAAATTAAACATATTGAATTAATTTAGGATATGAACAGACAATTCAATAGGTAGGATGAATTAATAGGTGGTGTTCATCATAATCATAAGGAATCATTCCAAAGGAAACTAACATCCTTAAAGATTTATGGAAGCCACTTTGGGAAACTGCTATTACGAGCCACATTTACAAGCATGTGTCTTAAACTTAGACAACTCAAAAGTTTGTCTATACCAACTGTCCAAGAACTCCTAAAGAAATGTTGAAAATAAAAAAGATAGAGCAAATTTAAAAATTAGTCTGCGGAGTTAATTAGAAATAACTGGGCGGAGCTAATCCAACTCCAAAGGACAGCCCTTACGAAACAAGACATTCCTCTAGAATCATTTGAAGTCATTTTAGGCCTTATCATAAAAAATACTATTTGAAACCATCTTTATGAATAAATCTTTATGGCAGGTCAAAAATATATCTCAATGTGCAGTGTCGTTTAAAAAAGGCCAAATTCAAGAATATATGTTATAATATCAAAGCAGCAAAAAAGCTCATGATTTTGAACGATACAAATACCAAGGACATCAAATTAAAAATATCCCCCCGGATTCATACTTGACAAAAAAAAAGAAGAAAAAAAATGCCAAGACTTTTTTTTGGTTGTTTCAAATTTACATGTTTTTAGTGCAGTATCGAATTATTAAGCCACGTTGCCATATTTTGATTGCCAGGCTGATCAGCAAAGAAATAAGCAAACTTATGTTAAACTTGACGCTTTCCGTTGCTAAAAATTCGAACATTAACAATCAGTCGAATCCCAAGTAAACTACATCTTAAAAGGAAAACCACACCTTCTAAAGGTGTTTATTGCCATATTTTTCTAGGTTACTTTCTGCTAATATTTCACCCATGTTTCTTTTTTTATTTAGCACCCTCAACTACCAAAAACTGTTCAACTGCATATGGAGGTTATCTAAAATCCCCTCAACTACCAAAGACTACACAACTGTATATGGACATTATTTTCATTACCCTCAACTCCCAACCTGCACAACTGCATATGGAAGTTATTTTCATTGCCCTCAACTACCCATAACTGCAAAACTGCATATGGATGTTATTTTCATTATCCTCCACTACCAAACTGCACAACTGCATATGGAGGTTGTTTTCATTACCCTTACCTACCAAACTGCACAACTGCATACAGAGGTTATTTTCATTACCATCAACTGCCAAACTGCTCAACTGCATTTGGAGATTATTTTCATTACCCTCAACTATTAAACTGCACAACTAAGTATGGACGTTATTTTCTTTACCCTCAGCTATCAAACTGCCTAGCTGCATATAGACCTTGTTTTCATTTCCATCAACTACCAAATTGCACAACTGCATATAGAGGTTATTTTCATTAACATCAAATACCAAACTGCACAACTGCATATGGAGATTATTTTCGTTACCCTCAACTACCAAACTGATCAACTGCATATAGATGTTATTTTCTTTACGATCAACTACCAAAGTGCACAACTGCATATAGAGGTTATTTTGTTTACCCTCAAGAACCAAAAACTGCACAACTGCATATGGAGGAAATTTTCATGAAAAATTGAATACCCAGTTTTTCCAGATGTATATGTCTGTGTAAGTTTCCACTTAACAAATTCAAGCAATCATATTCCATTTTGAATTACCCTCTACTTACACTAGGCGTACTTAAAGGGGGAGGCGAGTTAGGGGCCTTGGCCACTTCCTCTGAAATGTATGTTCGAATCATAAAAACGACACAAAATGCATATAAACAAATATGTGATGCGTTTTATTTGTACCCCCCATATCTCCAGAAAAAAATCTTGGATGCGACCCTGACATAATTTTTCACATAAAAGGACATAGAAAGGTCAGTAAGTGGGATTAATCAATTGATGGAGTTATTAATGTATCATTTAGTTTTTTTTTTCAAAAAAGTGTCTGTCGTTTCGAAACACGTGCTCTTTTCACATCACTGACTATTCCTAAGGAAATGACGTACATACTGAAATAATGACTTGGTAACCGCGATTTGGTTTATTGATACTAAACGGTGACTAGGTTTCTGTGGTCCGACTAGTGAGAATTCTCTCAGAAAACTGACATTATTACGAAACAGGAAGAAAATGAAAATAAAACTAAAAAATTACAAAAAATGAACTCTTAAATAAGACTGGATATTTGGTTTAAAATATCCTCCCAATTGAGGAGTACAACCCTGGTAGAGACTGGCCTTACTTCAAAACTGGAAGGAAATAAGAATAAAAGTAAAAAAAAAAATAATAAAAACGTTGATTTTACTCAAAGAGTAATGCTCAATTGAACTATTTTTCTCCTTCAACTCCTTTTTTTTTGGTACTCACGTGTTATCCCGACCACACTCAAAAAGTGAAGTTAGGTTACTCATAATGAAAAATACCAAAATCTGATGAAAATATAATACTTTAGTAACACAATTACGGAAACTACAACGGAGAATTATGGAAAGCAGGCCACCCAGAACGCATTATATTACTACTACTTCTGGCAATTCACCATAGCACCAAGCCGCCTGAGGGCAACACAACTATGCACACTCTTCCTCAATTCCAATATATTCAAGGCCTCCCTCTTTACACCCTCGCAGAAAGTTCCTCTCTTCTATAAATCTTTCTTTAGGACATCCTTCCACCCCAACCGCGGAAGTCTTGCTTTACCTTTAGCCCTAGACGGTTGGCCGAAAAGGACAATCTTTGGCAATATGTCATCCTTCATCCGCAGAACGTGCACTAGCAATCTCAACCTTCGTCTCATTAAAGCCCTAGAAAGCGATGTTGAACCAGATTTTTCGTACAGCCTATTGTTTGAAATACGGTCAGTAAGCCGGGTACCCAGAACAATCAGTAGGCAATTTCTCTTGAAAACACCTAGAAAATTTTCATCCGCTTTTTGGAGCGACCATACTTCAGAGCCATCTTTGACCACTGTCATCATTGTAGCCTTCAAAATTCTAATCTTGGTTTGCAGATTTATCTTCCTATTCTTCCAAATCTTTTTTAATTGCGAACAAACACCCTGAGCCTTGGCTATTCTACTTCTAATCTCTTCACTGCTCCCATCGTCTTCATTAATAATGCTACCAAGGTAAGTGGAGCTGTCCACCTGATCAAATACCAAATCTAACCAACTCTATATATTAAATGTTTAATTAAAACATACCTGCATAGTAGTTTATCTTAGCTTTTGCTAAGCTAATTATATTCAAATGCAGACGGAGAAACTAGTTTTTACTCAAATCAAGAACTTGAGTGTGGTCGGTATAACAAATAAGTACACTTTTCTTATTGTAGACATTAGTTTAAAACACCCTGGTGTTGAGGCGTACATCCCTGGTACTTGAAGTGTATATTTCGGTGTATGTATTACATATTCGAAGAGTATATAGAGGTATATGAACTGAGAAAAAGTGTCAATTATGACGCATTTGTTACGCAAATATAATCTGTCTTTTTAAGAATATAAAAGCAAAAAATTGTGTTAAAAAATTTGTCGTATGCAAAGAATAAATCCCATTTGCTATCTTTTTTCTCGTTCAAACCCAATAGTAACAAAATCCAAAACACTTTTCAAAAAACGAACTCTTGAATAAGACTAAAGTCAAATTTCAAAACATTCAATTTTATGGAGAAGACACATTTGTTGTTTACTGGAAATATATTTAAAAAGATTGGACATTTGGTTTAAGCTAGTTTCTTACTTGAGGGGTACATCCCTGGTAGAGATAATATAAAAAAAAAGTTTTTTTTAAATGAAACTAAGGAGCAACATTAAAGCTTAAAACGAACAGAAATTACTCCGTATATGAAAGGGGCTTTTCCTCCTCAACGCCCCACTCTTCACGCTAAAGTTTGACTCTTTCTCTTAACTCTATTTTTAAAACAGTAAAAACTTTAGCGTAAAGAGCGGGGCGTTGAGGAGGAAAAGCCCCTTTCATATACGGAGTAATTTCTGTTAGTTTTAAGTTTTAATGTTGCTACTTACTTTCATTTAAAAAAACTGTTTTTTTTATTTAATTTCTGGGCGTTTTGAATTAATATGTTTTGATCTTGGCTTTCAATAGAAAAAACTTTCAATAGAAAAAACTTTTCATATTTATTTTTGCATGTTTTTTTCAAATAATGCTGGAAAATCCTGCGCCCCCATCATTGAAAGTCTCTTCCCCCATGAGAAGTTTCTCCATGGAACTGGAGAAACCCCCCCCCCCCTCAACTCTCCCCCGTAAACAACCAAAAAATCCCCCTGAAAATGTCTGTACACTTCCCAGTAACCATTACTATATGTAAACACAGGTCTAAGTTTGTAACTTGTAGTCCCTCCCACGGGGACTGCGGGGGAGTAAGTCGTCCCTAAAGACATAGTTATTAGGTTTTTTGACTACGGTGAATAAAATGGCTATCTCAGAATTTTGATCCGGTGACTTTTAGGAAAACATGAGCGTGGGAGGGGGCCTAGGTGCCCTCCAATTTTTTTGGTCACTTAAAAGGGCACTAGAACTTTTAATTTCCGTTAGAATGAGCCCTATCGCGACATTCTAGGACCACTCAGTCGATATGATCACCCCTGGGAAAAAAACAAAACAAAAAACAAATAAACACGCATCCGTGATCTGTCTTCTGGCAAAAAATGCGAAATTCCACATTTTTGTACATAGGAGCTTGAAACGTCTACAATGAGGTTCTCTGTTACGCTGAATCTGATGGTGTGATTTTCGTTAAGATTGTATGACTTTTAGGGGGTGTTTCCCCCTATTTTCTAAAATGAGGCAAATTTTCTCAGGCTCGTAACTTTTGATGGGTATAACTGATCTTGATGAAACTTATATATTTACAATCAGCATTAAAATGCGATTCTTTTGATGTAACTATTGGTATCAAAATTCTATTTTTTAGAGTTTCGGTTACTATTGAGCCAGGTCGCTACAGTTCGCTACTATTGAGCCTTACTACAGTTCGTTACCACGAACTGTTTGATTGGCATTATAACGAAACGGGAAGAATTTGAAAATAAAAGTTATTTTTTTTTCGAAAGTCCATTTATGCATGTAGTAAATCTTTGCTGAATTCTTTTTTATTGTTCAAAGCAAATTTTTCATTTTTAGATATTTCTTTCAAACACTTGGTTTAAAGAGGCCTGATACTTCAGGTGTGCATCCCTGTTAGATATTGGCTTCATTAGGATTATATTTTAAATCTTCTTCCATATTATAAATCTTTATAAATTTCTTTTATAAATCTTTTTCAATCTGAAAAAAAGTGACAATGGAACATATACTGCATACATATAATGCATGGACATATACTGAGATTTCTTTTTTAAGGTTTGATAATTTTTCATTTATGAAAGTAAGAAAGGTGAAAAACATTCAAACGTATTTTATTTTCAGTAAAGTGCAAATTGTGTTCTGGTCTTGAGAAGGCATAGGGGTTGTCAGCCCTACTTATGTTGATTTCTGCTCGTCTTGAGTTTGAATCGGAAAATATTTTTCGATAAAAAAAAAAAAAAAAAATCCATGGAATGGGTCGCTATTTGTATGTTGGAGAAACTTTTTAACAATTTTTAATTCGGACACGAACAATATTTATTAATTTAATTTTATAGCTCCTGAAAATGACCTGAAAAAAAAACTTATTTTCATTCCCAAAAGGTTCTATCTACGCTCTTTGACAACATGAATACACTTACACTCTTTTTATTTACTTAAATTGTAAGAGCAGAAGTAGTAATAGTAGTATCCCAAAAAGTTTCAACTTAATACCCCCAGTCGTTCTCAATATATTGCTGAGGTGTCTTATAGGCAACAATAAACACAATGCCTTGATTTATTTTAAAGCAACATTTAGTTTTAATACATAATGGGCCAATTGCATAATTGTGGGGAGCTGACATTGTCTCAAAATTTTGACTGGATGCGTTTGGAAAATGTATGGGCTTGAGAGAAGGGCTGCTTATCCTCCAATCTCTTGTTATTCTTAGAAAGGGCACCAGACACCCTTGCTGTAATTGGAATGCAAGGGGTAGGATATATCTAGTCAAAACATTTAAACAAGCAAAAATAAAGTGAAAACATTTAAATGTATTTTTGTCAGTAAAGTGCAAATTATGTTCTGGTCTTCAGAAGGCATGGGGGTGGTCAGCCCTACTCATGTTAATTTTAGCTCGTTTTGAGTTTGACATTGTTATTTATTGTATGATTTAAATAAACAAAATAGGTTTAAAATCTTTCAGCTTTTCAAACTTTAATAAATAAAAAATTATTAAAACTTTAATATGAGAATATGTATGCTAAAGTGACAATCCACAGCCATTTTTTTCCAGTAAAGTGCAAATTATGTTCTGGTCTTGAGAAGGTATGGGGGTTGTCAAAGATATATACCTTATGTATATAACCCTAACCTTATATATATATATATATATATATATATATATATATATATATATATATATATATATATATATAAATATATATATATATATATATATATATATATATATATATATATATATATATATATATATATATATATATATATATATATATATATATATATATATATATATATATATATATATATATATATATATATATATATATATATATATATATATATATATATATAAATAAGTTGTCTGTGTGTGTGTGTGTCTGTCGAGTGACGTCATGTTTGTGTGTCGACTGACGTCATGTTTTCGACTGACGAAATAACAGACCGGGACATCGGGACACAAATGACGACCGGGACACCGACACATAGGGAATATAAATGACGACCGGGACACTCAAAGAGAAAGCGACCGGGACACAAGGAATGTTCGATTAGCAATCACCATCAACAAAGCACCGGGACACAAATGACGACCGGGACACAGGGAGTATAAATGACGACCAGGACATAAGTAAAAAAAAAAATAAAAAAAAAGGTAAAAACTACAAAAAAACTAAAAAGAAAAAAACAACTAAAAACTAATAAAAAAGCTAAAAAACTAAAAAAACTAAAAAAGAAAAAAATGAAAAAAATGAAAAAAAGGAAAAAAATGAAAAATAAAGGAGAAAAACAAAACTAAAAAAAATAAAAAGAAAAAAAAACTAAAAAGAAAAAGGGAAAAAAACTATATACAGACCGGGACACCGGGATACAAATGACGACCGGGACACAGGGGCACTACTACAACGGGGACGCCGGGGGGCACAGGGGGATATATAAATGACAACGGGGACACAGGGAATGTTCGATTAGCAATCACCATCAACAAAGCTCAAGGGCAATCATTAGAATCATGAGGTATAACTAAAAAAACTAAAAAAAAAGGTAAAAAAGTAAAAACTAAAAAAAAGACCAATTCAAAAACGAATCCATATACAGACCGGGACACCGGGACACAAATGACGACCGGGACACCGGGACACAAGGTATATAAATGACGCCCGGGACACTCAAAGAGAAATCACAGACTGGGACACCGGGACACAAATGACGACCGGAACACAGGGAATATAAATGACGACCGGGACACAGGGACACAACTACAACGGGGACGCCGGGGGGCACAGGGGGATATATAAATGACGACGGAGACACAGGGAATGGTCGATTAGGAATCACCATCAACAAAGCTCAAGGGCAATCATTAGAATCATGAGGTATAGATCTGAATACGGATTGTTTTCCCATGGACCATTATATGTTGCATATTCAAGAGTCGGTAAACCTGACAATCTATTTATATGCACAGACAATGGGACAGCAAAGAATGTTGTATATTCGCAAGTTTTACGTAGTTAAAAACATATATATATATATATATATATATATATATATATATATATATATATATATATATATATATATATATATATGTATATATATATATATATATATATATATATATATATATATATATATATATATATATATATATATATATATCTATATTCAGAGGTGGGACATAGGGACACAACTACAACTACAATGGCGCGTAACTAATATGGCGCGTAACGACTTACGCGCGCGGGGGGCTTGGGGGGGTGGCGCGAAGCGCCACCCTAACAGCTAGTATATATATATATATATATATATATATATATATATATATATATATATATATATATATATATATATATATATATACATCGCCCTCCAATCACTTTTGAATATACACATTGTATCTTTATCCCCATTTCCTACTCTTCATTACTACCATAGTTACTAAGCAATGCCACAAAATTAGGCGACATGCTAAATGGTTTGACCAATACAAATTGTCACAAAGAGTGCATGACCCCAAAAGATGGTTTTATTATTAAGTTGTTTTTTTTTCCAAGACCACACTACCTTTCTATGACGAACAAATACAAGTTTAGATGGGGATAAGTCCCACTGGGTATCGTTTATCTGCTGATGACGACCACTGGTATATGGGGTCAAAATGTCCAGATTTCTTTTGTATCCGATTTCACTGTCTAATAAAAGGACCTATTCCCATTGAACTCTTATTTGATCGTCAAAGTAAGGCAGTGTGGTCTTGGATTAAAATACCCTACGTCGTATATATGGGGGTGATTTGACCAATCAAGTACAAAACTATAAATCCATACACATTTCTTTGGCAATTGTAAGAAGAAGAAGAATGTACCCCCTCATTAGAAATTTAACTTATAAGTAGGCAATACTAAAGAAAAAAGAATTTTCAACAGAAGACTTTGAATGAACCATGTTAATGAAATCTCTCAGGCAAATCTAGTTTTGAACCGGAAACTATTTGTGTCCCGAAAGTAATTATTTTGTTATGTATAAATTCGTTTGTTTTAATCGTAATACTTTAGTTTATCTGCTGACGACCACTGATGATGTGGTTGATATATCAACATTTTTTTTTCATCTATTTTCACTGTCTAATTAAAGGATTTATCTTGATTTGAACTTTTATTTGTAATCCAAATACTATTTCTCTTTGGATCAAATCTTTATTTTTGATAAAAAATATCAATAAAAAAATATATAACAAATAACGTTTAAAACTTTTCTGTGTGATGACTTAAAAAAATGACACAGAAAAAAACCATAGACTGTTGGAACCGCCAATTCAGTGTGCTAAACCCTATTTTTTCACCACAGCAGCACAGTTGATGACCCCTTCAAATCATTATTTTTAAATACAACAATTAACACTCCCCCTGAATTCCACCCTTTCAACATAAATCATTCAATTCTGGGATAGTTAAGAATCCAATTGAAATCAAATTTTTTTTCTTCCTTTTGGATCCTTTCTTATTCAAATGTATAGAAAAACTAACTACCCAGACAAAATTTCCTATTTAAACTATCTACAAAGTTTTCAGTAAAGTATAAATGGTGCCGAAGCTTTTTTGGCAAGGTTTGAGGGGGAACACACTTGTGATAATATCTGCATGTTTAAAGTATGACTTTAACCTACTAATTAATACTAAATTTATACTACGATTGTTCATTATAATCTCTGCTTATTTCAGGATGTATTTCTTCATTCTTATTTATTTCTCTTTATTTCAAATTGAGATCTAATACAAATTTATTTTTCTTCGCTTTATGTTTTAAGTATTAGTATGTTAATTATCACACTTGTGATAATTTCTGCATGTTTAAAGTATCCCTTCAATCATACTAATTAAAACTCAAATCATACTACGATTGTTCATTATAGTCTCTGTTTATTTCAGGATATATTTCTTCGTTCTTATTAATTTCTCTTTATTTCAATTTGACACCTTATACAAATTGACATTTCTTCGCTTTGAGTTTTAAATTCGCTGTTTACTTTTGTTCTATTTTACAATCTCATAAGATAGGAGGAAACTAAGTTTTATAAGAAAATTTTAGCTAAGCATGCTATTGATGATTTTAAAATATCTACACACAATGATAATAATTTATAATCATAAATTTCCTCATAGTAATTATAACCAACATAAGTACTTAAGTAATATTATAAGTAAATACATACTTTGTACTCACTTAAGTAAGTACAGTAATATTACTTAAGCAAGTACATAAGTACTTTAGTATATTATAAGTACATAAGGAATTATAACTAATATACTTAAATATAAAGATACTTTAATTTATATTTATACAATATATCAATTAAATTTACACATAGAATAAAATGCAAATAAAAGTTCACGGACGATATGATATTTTTAAGTTGTCTTTTTATACTGTCCACAGTACTCCTATCTGTTAAATATTTTTATTTCTGCACTAAAGTAATAAAATAATTATATAAAAAAATTTGTATTTAAGTAAAAAAAAAATATTTAGAAATAAAAAAATAACATTTATCTATAAATATGTTTATAAAAAAATTACATCTCGACTAAAATATTTGTATTTTTCTTCTTTTTATTATTTTTCTTATTACCTTATTCTTATTATTTTTCTTCTAAAATATAGTATTTTTCAGTACTCGTATCTGTCAGATATTTTTATTTCTGCACTAAAGTAATAAAATATTTTTATACAAAAATTTGTATCTAAGTAAAAAAAATATTTAGAAAAAAAATATTATTTATCTATAAATATATTTAGAAAAAATTATATCTCGACTAAAATATTTGTATTTTTCTCCTTATTATTATTTTTCTTATTATCTTATTCTTATTATTTTTCTTCTAAAATATTGTATTTTTCAGTGCTCGTATCTGTTAGATATTTTTATTTCTGCACTAAAGTAATAAAATATTTATATACACAAATTTGTATTTAAGTAAAAAATAATAATTAGAAATAAAAAAATATTATTTAACTACAAATATATTTAGAAAAAAATTATATCTCAAGTAAAATATTTGTATTTTTCTCTCTTTGTCACTGGCTATGGTTTATCTCATTTTTCTTCTTTCTCATTTGCTTTTTCATTTGGTGAAACTTTTCAAATAAATGCTAAGGGACATTTTAAGGAATAAATATTAAAGCGGTTAAAACTTAAATTAAATATTCAAATCAAACTTAAAACGAACAAAAATCCCTACAAATAAAAGCTTAGCTACTGTCCCCTTTCCACTCCCCTAATTGTAAAAGTCTAAAGGCTACTGTGTCATTTGTGGCTTGCTGAAAACAAATTATATTACAAATATTTTCTTTCGTACTTACAACATTGAAAAAGAAAATAAAAATTACAGTGAAATCAAATCTTGAATTGCTGATCATTCAGCAACTAATAGTATTATATACAAATATTCAAATTAATTTTATTAGTTTTTTCTATGGGCTCTTCAAGACACATATATATAGTTTTCAATAAAATGTAAATGACACAATAGGCTTTAGACTTCAACTGTTTGGTAAGAGGGCAGTAGTCAAACTTTTATTAGTGGTGATTTTTTTTTTTAAATTGACTATTCAATTTAACTGTTACTCGCTTTAAGATTTATTTATTGATTTGTATTATTAACTGTTTTTCTGTTAGCTATGAATGTTTATTCAATTTCTGTTCGTTTTTGGGTTTCATTTATTCTTTAACAATGATTTATGATCGTTCTGTTTGAATTAAAATGAAAGTTTATCTCTGCCACTCTTAAGTTTAATATTGCTCTTTATTTTTCTTTGAAAAACTTCTTTTTCGGGAGTTTTTTTTTATTAATTTCAAATGAGTGCTAAGGGACATTCTAAGGAATAGAGCCGCGTTATCAAGAATCAAACCCTATTTTGGATTGCCACAGCCAACTTCTCGTTTGTCACCTCTTCCATTTTCTTCCTTCAAAATGGCAAACACTCACACTACGCCCGCCCATTTAACATAAATAATTTGATTTATTTATTTCCAGATTCTGCCCAACGATTGATTTGCCTAATTGATAATGAATATTTGAGGTTTATAAAGAAATTGCTTAAGGAAGATTCTAGGAATACAACCAGGTGATAATTTGTCAAGCTCTATCGTCGATCACCAAAGCCAAGTGGTCATGGCCCCAATGGATTTCTTTTTTCATTAACCTAACCAGCCAGCCTAACCAAACCTAACCAGGTGATAATTTGTCAAGCTCTATCGTCGATCACCAAAGCCAAGTGGTCATGGCCCCAATGGATTTCTTTTTTCATTGAAATAAAATAAAGAATTCAGGAATATACTTGATATTTATAAGAGAAATCGTTTAATGAATGAATGAATGAATTCCCATCAATGGAAAAACAGAAAAAGTATGGAGCACAAAAAAAAGGCACAAGACATTAATTCATCTGACACAAACAAAACAGATGCCGACATCTGCTCTAAAACATTGGCCCTTGGCTTGGTCTTCACTGATGAATTATACCCGTCAATTTGCAACAGCATCGTTTCTTCAGGGTTGGTAGCACTGTACTGGCGCGTAACATACCAACGCTGGTAAACGCAGCAAAACGCTGGTAAACGCAGTCAACGCTGGTAAACGCAGTCAACGCTGGTAAACGCAGCAAAAACTTTGCAAACTGGGACATACATTGAGCGTGATTTCAGTTTATCTGTTGCTTTAAAAATGCGCCAAAACGGGCTAAGGTACATATAATGTGGCGAAATCATACCATTCTACACCTGGGTCAAAACGACAATCAAATTTCCGCTTATTTGCCACTATACAGCTATACGTAAAAGAATACCGCTTCTGAAAATGAGAGAGCAGTAACCGTGGTCTCTCTAGTATTGACCGTCCAATGGGAAGGCCCAGATATACGAAATCATCCACAAGCTCAACAATAGAATCACCAAGTGTGACGCTCCGATCAGCATCTGATTTGACTTAAAAAGCAGCACTTCAGACTTTTCAGCATTAAACTGAAGTCCAGTATGGGCATACTCTTGTTGTAACTTCATAAAATTAGCTTCTAGCCCATGCAGAGACCGAATCAGGTTCAGCACATTATCTGCATAACCAATCAAAGACAAATCAATACCACACAGAACATATGTCATAAGTGACTTTGATTGCGGTCTTACAATATTGTTATTAAATGCTGTCAGTGACGAAATAGCAACTTGTCTTACCCCCTTCTTCTTTTAAAAGTAATATAACACTACTCATACGTCCTGCCCTCTTTACATGAAATTACTGGATCTATTTACCCAACGATTATATCAAACAATTTATTTGCCGAACTGTCCTTAAAGTTCGTTAATTTTTTTCAAAAATATTACCTAACACTGTCCATTTATCCCCTATGACACGAAATCATTTAAATTTCAAAAAAAAAGTTACCATCAAAAGAAGCATTGCTTGGTGTCGTGTCGCTATCGAATGAACTCCCTGCTGCAGACGATATACTGCTTTGGACGGTCAGAGAAGACAGATACTAAAATGGGAAAAAAAATCCATAATTTCCAGTATAGTTTGAAGACAGGCATGTACAGATAAATCTATTTATCTGTCTTTTTTAGACAGATAAATCTATTTATTTGGCGGTCTTTTTGTCATATCCGAATCTACTGTTTAGCTGATTTTTAACTTAAGTATAATGCGATCAACCTCTTTTTTGAAATTTTTCTGACACTTGCATCTAGATAGGCAGATAGATTAGCTACATTATAGCCTATATTTGTTTTTTTCATTGCATCATGATCATTTTTTTATATTCACAAAAATGACAGACAATGGAGCATTCGTTTTTTTTCATATTACCTCCTCGTTTCCCAGTGGTATCTTAAAATAAATCCAAACCACATGTCGGCAACAAATGTTGGCGGGTTATAGCACCTATCTGGCAATTTTACTGCCTCAAAGTTTCCCAATGACCGGCAATTTTAGTTTCCCGGCAATTTTGCAGCCTCAAAGTTTCCCAGATGGGAACCTCCTCGTTTCCCAGTGACATTTTAAACTAAAACCAAACCACATGTCGACAACAAATGTTGGCGTGTTGTAGCACCTATCCAGCAATTTTACAGCCTCAAAGTGACAGTAGGTAATTAGAAATTAAATTTGGCGTCAATGGCTGTTTTCTACAAGTATTTCCAATATATCTTCGAAGAGTTACCTCTACATTACCTCCGTTTGCCAAGCCAATACGGCAATCACATCAAGGGATGGCATGATTATAACACTACTGGTGATATACATTAATTACAAAAACTATTAAAGAAATACTTTTTCTTGAATATTAATTTTGTTCTTCTATTTATAGGTTTGTATGGAAAATTTTGAATATATATATAGTTTCAGAGGTAATGAAAAAAATGTTAGTTATTATATATTCATTGGAAACTACGGGGGTATGGGTGGTGTCAGTGGCAGAATATTCTTTCTTTTTTTCCCCTTTTCCTCTCCATGACTTGTTCCCCCTACCTCTGCCACGGACAAGTCGCGCTTATTAAGATAGGTAGTAAAAAAAAAAAAATATGTTACTTGTGTGTTTTATTTAATAAATTCTTCAGTTCTTATATGCTTAGAATTTAATAAAACTCATTTCTGTTTTCACTTAGAGAGAGTAAATGGCATTTCTATATTTGCAAAAATAACATTAAACTGCGAAATTATATGAAAACTACATGCCAATTCTTTACTGACTTCGAATTTTTTTGCAAGCATATCTTCATATTCATTTCCCTTCGTAAAAAAACTCAATTGGTTTGACACTTTGCTTTGGCTCAAACAGCATTAGTTTGACAATTTTAGAGACAGTTTTGATGGGGGGTGGGGACTTTAAAATTTTGCATTAGGGGGGGGGCTGTAAAATATGGTTGAGTATACAAAAAACGATTTTTATTGTACCAAATACCATTAATCTCGGAGCGAAAAGTCACAGCAAATATTATCCTTTGCTTTCAAGCATAAGTCTATTAACTTAAATAATAATTATCACGAAATTAACGTTAAAACTGGTTTGTGCTGAGAGTCAACAGGTAGCCAGACTTGACAGTGAAAAAATATTATCTTGCAGACGAGTTTTTGGTTGGATTGTCTCAGATCAAATAATGAAAAAAAATTAAAAGAAAGGAGTTACATTAATACTTAAGAAGAATTGAAATTATTCTGTATACTGAGGCTTCCCCCTCCTCACTCCTCTACAGTTTACGATAAAGTTTTAAAGTGCTTAAGCGCAAAGAGCATTAGTTGAAGAAGAGGCAGCCCTCCCCCCTTCTATATGAAATAATTCCTATTCGTTTCAAGTTTTAATGTCACTCCTTGCTTTCATTTGACAAAAAAAAGCTTTTTATCTTAATTTCTGAATGTTTTTCAGATCACGCCCAGATCTCTCCAAGGTATGATGGGGGATATCACCCCCATAACACCCGACTGCCTGCTGTTATACTGTATATATCAATACTTGGAAATTTATTGGTTGTGCTAAAATTTGTCCGATTAACAAGATTGTTGGATAACAAAATTAACACAATTTCTCTGGCGCTTAATTTCTTTTATGTTGTAATAATGATAAAGCGATTAAGTGCATTTGACACTGATGTGAATTCGTGAATGAAAGAGTGAAAGTTGCTAAAGTGTTTCCGCTCTTTTTTCAGGCTCGTAAGTTTGGTTGGGTAACTTCAAACTGAACCAATTTTATATTTTTAGAATTATCATAAAAAGCGGATTCTTTTAATGTAAATATTACTATCAAAACTTATTCTTTTTAATTTTTGGTTACTATAAAAAGAAGTAATTCCTTCATAAGAGTCTGTTCATATATAAAACTCAGTATTTCCAATAAACTGAAAAATTTCCTGGTAAGGCTTGCCTCCCCTCTCCTGGGAAATTCCCAGAAGGACTCCTAGGAGGACGGTCCAGATGCCTCTCCGCTTCTCCATCTTTTGTGCCATAAGCAGTAGATTTTATTCTATTATGTTCCAAAGAAATATTTTCTGCAATAAAAAGGAAGCTGTCATCCCGCAGGTTCAATTCCAATGAAAAGAGATTAAAGATTAATTTATACCCCCCCCCCCTTCTTCTATATTTCCTGAAAACTCACAGAAAGTTATAAAAGTCGCATCTAAGATAGCACTCTTTGAAGCATCACGCCACCCTCCCACCTTTGCACTGACCCACCGCCCCTTGTCCATAATAGCTGATGAAAATTTATCCATCATTGTGTATAAATTTACCGAATATCAGGAAAATCAACTTATATGATCCTCAGTACTTGACTGTTTAAGCACGAATGCGCCACCATGCGGTAATACTGCCGGAAACAGGGAAACTTAATAGGCAGTTTCTCAATAATTTTAGTTCGAATGGCTGTCTCAGATTTTCCAATCGATAGCAACCTTGCCCTCTTTGAGTAAAAATTGTAGTTCGGTGCCACAAATGGCAGAAAACGCCAGCTTACTGAGGTACAATCTTTTTGTAACTTAAAAAAGCACTAGAGCTTGTAATTTCCGTTCGAATGAGCCCTCTCCCAATTCTCTAGGAACATTGATTAGATACGATAATACCCTGGAGAAACACAATAAAAAGGCGACAAATAAGCATGCTTCCATATTATTCCTCCTCAGAAAAAAAAAATGTAAAATTCCACAACTTTTAGATAGAAGCTTTAAAACTCAACAGCAGGGTTCTCTGATATGCTGAATCAGATGGTTTGACCTTTGTTAAGCTTACTTACCCTCGGGGAAGCTGTTTCCCCCTTTTACGAAAATCTGGCAAATGTTCTCAGACTCCTAGATATAACTGTAACTTTAAAACTGACGAACTTTCTATATTGAGAATCACCATGAGCGTATATTCTTTGAATGTGCTCCATCTTTTAAAGTTTCGATTACTGCCCAAATGAGTCCTTACTTACAATTCGTCACCACGAACTGTTTGATTACTGTTGAACAAAGAGATACCGTGGCCATTTCCGGTTTCCTAGGAAGCAGGAGGGATGGCTAAAGATCTTTCTATTTTTGAAAATACAAATTAGAACGAAATCAGCCACAAAGAACCAGGAAGGGTAAGGTAACTTCGTGAACATGGTGCACTTTTCAGTTTGGTTCACTTAAATATAAATAGTTCCGGTACCGTTCTCATTTTTCTGGAAGGCGGCAGGGATGGAGGGAAATGAAACGAAATCCTAAAGAGGTAAGAAGGATAAGTAACTTTATGAATGTAATGCAACTGTCAATTTGGTTATATTAAATTAAAAATCAGTGCCGGTACTGTTTTCGTTTTTCTAGAAGGCGGTAGGGTAAATGTAAACAATTCCGACTAAAAAAATTTCAGGAAACTGAAAATGAAACTTAATCAGTCCTAAATAAGCACGAATCAACTTCGCGAATACTGTGCTCTTTCCATTGCAACCGATTTCATAAAAAAAAACTTACTGGGGCCGTTTTAGTTTTTCTAGGAGGCGGTAAGAATGAATGTTGCTGATAAAGTAGGTGAATTATGTAGGTGGATGCAGAAACGTTATATTTAGGAATATAATCAGTTCGCTTCTGTTTCAGGTCACTATAGAACAAATTAGTCTCTTTAACCGGTAAAATTTGGTTTAAACCAAATTAAACTATATTTGTGTTGAATCGTTTATAGCCAGCGAAATTATCTCCTTTACTATCAACCCTAAGGAATACAATTTGAGGGTCAAAAAATAAAGAAGAACAAAGAACTAACGTAATAAATAAAGAAAAACAAAGAACTAACGTAATAAATAAAGATGAACAAAGAACTAGCGTAATAAATAAAGAAGAACAAAGAACTAACCTAATAAATAAAGAAGAACAAACAACTAACCTAATAAAAAAAGAAGAACAAAGAACTAACGTAATAAATAAAGGAGAACAAAGAACTAACTTAATAAATAAAGAAGAACAAAGAACTAACGTAATAAATAAAGAAGAACAAAGAACTAACGTAATAAATAAAGAAGAACAAAGAACTAACGTCATAAAATAAAGAAGAACAAAGAACTAACGTCATAAAATAAAGAAGAACAAAGAACTAACGTCATAAAATAAAGAAGAACAAAGAAATATACTATAATATGATAATGCATTAAAAAACCAACATTCAGATACAAGAAGCCACAGAAAAGAAGATTGTTAGGTAGCAAGGATGTCTTGTGCATTCGTTTGAATATCTGGGTATCACACAATGATATGTGATCAAAACCTGGTTCAATCTCACATTTTGGGACTGTCAGAAAAAGACCATGATGGTTTTATCCCGTTTAACGGGTAAGGGATTGTAACAAAATCAGCGATTTTTGAAAATCCAGCTGGGGCCAAACTAAAAAATAGACACCCCAAACTAGGTTTTGAGGGGCCCCTACATTTAAATGCATAATTACCTCCCTAATTTCAAGCAGCAGTCTATTAGCTGACGTATAAGTCACTCAGCATATCTCCCAAGAAAAATAAAATAAATAATCACACTAAAATATAACTAGTTATGATTATAAAATGCGTATTTTTCACCCGACTCCATTCTCCATCTACAAACTCGTCTATGGGCTCCCCCAAAAAAACCTGGTCGTGCGGAAGACTCTTTGATATACGCGTTATATCTCTAGCCTACTAATTCTGAGTCAAATATTTATCCAGAAATTATGAAAGATTCTGCTGTATATCGCAGATTGAATTACCGAAGAAGCATACAATCTACGTATTTCCAATCTACTCAACTACCCCAATAGCGTCATTTTTTTAAGTTCTAATCAATTTTCTGCTTTCTAAAATAAGTGTCTTCTGACGTTAAGATTTAACGGAAGGTACTTTGTTCAAATTTAACAGCTAATACAGCTACTCACTTCTCGTCCTTGTATCCTATTATCCTCTTCAGTTGATGGTTTGGATATGGGAATTGGATCGTCCCCCTCTAAGCTTGTATGGGGGTCATTTTTCGTCATATCTGTGTCTGCAGATGTTTCAAACGATTCTGCTTTGAAACTTGGTAGTGATGAAATGCACAGAAAAGATGGCGTTGATTGATTCAGTTCTGACTGACTTACTACCCCTAGAATGAAACATAAATATATAACAGACAGTAAGACAGTAAGCCAAATTGGATATTGGATTTCTCAGTGACCGAGTTGAAGGTAGTTAGTTGTGGCTTGTGCAAAAGATTTTTCAGGGAGGGGGCAAAGCTTTGAAAAGGGCATATTATACAAAATATACAAAACTGTAGAAGAAAGCGTAACGAAACCAAGATTTCAGAAGGAGGACCCAAGGCCCCCATCCCTCCATGACAACACGTTTGGTTACATAAATTTCAGAAAAATGAGTTTTACTTTTCACAATTTCATCCAGCTTTGATAAAAGTCTAATGATTTTTCTGACAGAACAACTTAATGCCTTACCCCAAACAATTTGGAGCCATTTTAGGTAACTTTAAGATAAAACTGCTCTGAAGATACGTATGATCCTTGGTAGTTACAGAGAAATAAATGTTTCAATGTTGCCCTTTGTTCTTCCAAACCTTAAATTTCTACTCGAACTAGTTCTTCTCAAATAATCCTTTTTAGGACTTATAGTTTTTCAATCACAATAAGAAGGAGTTTCAGATGTGGGTACAAGAAACAATCATATTCAGTGGCGTCGAAAATGTAGAAGGGGACTAAACGTGTTTTTCGGAATCTAGGGGGCGGAGGACATGCAATGGAGGGCTGGGGGCCCATCATCCTGTGCTTTCGCAAACCCTTCATGTTTACCCTCCCCGGATTTTTCCAAGTACCTATTTAGAGTTGGGTTGACTCTGGCTGAGCTTACAGAGTCACGCCAATGACCCCCGTTTCAAAAAAGTAACCAGTGACACCAGGACTCGAGTCCCTATCCTCTTGGACACTAAAGCGTAATACTTTACTCGGACGTAAAGCACTATTGAGTCTGTAAATATAAGTAGCTAGTCTTTTTGGTGCAAATCACAGCAGTAGATCGGGGTGTCGCAAAATGGGATGTTTTACAGGAAACACAAGCTTTAAGAGTCAACTTCTTTAAAAAAAAATGAAAATAGTTTTTATATATTGTCTTGGGCAAAAAGTAGTTCCCATCCTCGGAAAAAAAAACATTCTGAATTATTAGCATTTTTGAAATGACAAATTTCGAATAAACTAACGAATTTTGAACTAGCGAATATCAAATGCAACAGGATGGTATAAAACTACTTTAGCTTCCCTTATAATTTTAGAATGAAAACTTTCTTTGAGTTAGCCGACAAGCTTGACATAAAGAAGAACTTTTATCATTATTCTTTCTGAAGCTTAAAATGTTTTTGACCCACCGTGAAATTATCCTCTCCCCATAGCTGAAATTTAGCGTCTTCAGCAATCATTTCAAAATTAAGATAGATCAGCTTAATTCAAGGATCCACAATAACATATCAGTTTCTTTTGATACACCTTTGCCGAGTGTCTATTATATAACCGATAAGTACCTATTTAATTTCTAGTTACATTCCACCTCCCCATTAACCCCCCCCCCCCATTGCTAATTTCCACATTGTTAATTTTTTAGCAGAATGCTATTTAGAGACAGATCAAAGAGATTCCATTCAATAAGACCCCATAAATCATTAGGACATGTCGAAATGGGATATTTCCTATTTCTAAAAATGAGAAGTTCTTATATCTACTCCCTACTGCCTCCCAATGAAAACGAAAACAGCACCTCTGAATTAGCGACAAACTATTTGTCTTCTATTCAACCAAAGCAGTTAATTTGGCATGTGCACCATATCCACCCAACCCTTCTTGCTTCTTGAGGATTGATTTCATTTCAAGGATCGAAGATATACGATTAAAGTAATTAACATGGCTAAATACATTTTAAAATGTATTATTATATTTCATTACTTATACATCGGGGTATACGTCGGGATGTATAAAGGGTAAGTGATAGTGATTTATTTTAATTATGTTTGTATCTATTTCTATACATAATTTTTTGGCCAAGTTCTAAAGCAAAATAAAAAAAATTGGAGGAAAATTTAAATGAAACCAGAGAGGTTAAGAGCCATGAAGCTTAGCTTTTGTGACTAGAGCAAAGTATGACTAGAACATAAATAGGGCGGGGAGGGGTCTGAAAGAGAAAAGGGGTGAATGAAAAAAGGGAACAAACAACTTTTTTTTTCTTTTTATTTAATCCCCTAAAGAGTAGTTATTCAAGGAAATAATTCTGAAAACTATGGTATTTTTATATAAACATATTCTCATGTTAAATCTTACGATAATGCATATTACAATTGCTTATACGTGACCCTTTGAACACCATGTATAACTATTGTAAAAAACAAGCAGATATTACCCTATATATGCCTTTAGTACTGTTTTTAAATATGCCTTTCCACTCAATTTTGAAATATTTCGAGTGTACATCTTATCCTATGCATAGTAAAGGGCAACCCAAGTTCAACTGTAAGCCAAATTTTGAGCCATCAGAAGTCAAGTTTAAAAATCCTGAGTAGTGCATAAAATATAGAATCAAACACACTAATTTTTTTTTTTTAGCTTATTTCAAACATGCAGAAAAAATTGAATTTACTCAGAATATATAACTAAGATTTGGATGAGTAATTTGGAGTAAATGATGTTATTCACAAAAATTAAACTGCACAACATTTCAGGAATTAAAAGCATTTTTGGCCAAAAGGAGCGAGTATCGAAATCGAAAAGAGTGCATTTTAAGGCTATTGTTTATCAAGTTTGGGATTCAAAATCGAGAAAAATAATATTTTTAGGTCGTATGACTTTGAAAATATGGGGAAATATCCTAAAGAGATAATCACACCTTCAGCAGCTAATTTTTTTCCCGGTATTACGTTATCAGTAGAGCCATATTCCTTTGGTGGCGCATTGCCAAAATTAAGCCGATGGCACGCCCTATATTTTTTTGTGTCCGTCTTTCTTTCGCAGCTTTTCCAGCATTTTTATCTCCTTACATCGGTAGTTAATCGCAGTCAAAAAGGCAGAATAATAAATTAAAGAATATTAAGAATATTTAGAATAAAAATTAAAAAATATTTATGCTTAACGAAAGTTGTACATATCTTCCAAAAATAATGTTACAAAAAAATAGAAGAAAAATTTAATAGGTTTAAGCATTAACAAATTGAACTACAACACATAAATAAAAGTTATCATTCTGAAACTTAGGAGACACAAAAACACATACAAACGCATAGATTCAGACTGTTGCAAACTAGAAGCGATATTACAGGCCAAAAGTTTGTGAAATCCCTCTCCCCTTAACAAATCTTAAGCTAGAAAGCCGACAACACATGCTATACACCTGTACATACACTAGGTTATACGCAGTTAGCATTTCAGCTATCCTGTGAAATGTGGCGACCACAGGAATTTAGGATGGCTAAGATTTAATATCGTTCAAATAAGGATGGCTAAGATTTGGGTATCGTTCATGTAGTGCCAAATATAAAGCGAGTTTACGGCAATACACATCTAATATTCATATAACTAATTATGTGAAGCAAATGCAAACCATAGCTTTTAGTCGTTTTTTTTTAATCTAGCACCTCAAAATGCCTTTAATGCCACGATGTTATCCTGTCATTGCCACAATGCCACACACAAACTTTGGAATATTTGACGAAGATATGTAATGTCGACTTAATCCAAAAAAAAGACGACAGCCAAAATTTATAACTGAAATTTCACCATTACATGTTGTTTTTTGTGTGTTTTTTTTATATCAAAAAGAAATCTTTCAGGCGTACTGTCAAGTCTCTATTAGCGGGAAAAAAATAATTTTTTTTCCAAGCGTTCCCCAAAGGAATTGGTTTGTGGCATCCGTGTGACTGATCGTATATCTACAGAAACATACGCGAAAAATATGGTTGGATCCCTCATTTTAGAGCTATAATGTCACCTTCATTAAAAAAAAAAAAAAAAAAAAAAAAAAAAAAAAAAAAAAAAAAAAAAAAAAAAAAAAAAAAAAAAAAAAAAAAAAAACGGCCAAAATTAAGAATCGGAATTCGACGTTATACGATTTTGTTTAGGGTTGTAATATAAAAAAAGAATAGTTTCAGGCGTACTGTCAAGTCTCGGGGAAAAAGTGATCCCATAATGAGAGAGGTTGAGATGGCTAGGTCGAGCTTTGCGGATGAAGGATGACCGATTTCCGGAGATCATCATTCACATGGGGCCAAAGGAGAAGGAGGTCCTCCCCAAATGGGATGGGAAGATGTGACAAGAAGTGATTTAAAGGAGGTTTAAATAAATGGGAGGTGTAAAGAGTGATGTGAATCGATTGGGAGAGAGGAGGAGGTGCATGGCTGTGTAAGCCTCCAGTCAATGAGCGCTCCAGTAGGCTGTTAGTAGTAGAGATAGTAGTTTTTTCCCTTTAGAATAGATACAAAGTTTTACACGCAAGCTTCAATACGTTAGCAAAACACCTCAAGATAAAAGTATCTTTTGAAAGTAACCCTTTTAAAGATAAAACTCTTTAAAAGGATTAAACTCAACTTTCAGAAAAATACAGAAAAAAATTATTGACCATGTTGTGTCAAACTAATTTTTGGTTCAACATACTTGAGACGTTTATAGCTCTAATACGGTCTTACTACTCGTCTATATGGTAAAACCAGAATAAACTTACTCGGCTGAGGTGATTTATCAGTGGAGTCACTTGAAGAAACTACATTTCTAGTGGTAGCCACGGTGACCTCTGCATCCCTTGTTAGAGTGGCAGTTTTTTCCAAAGGTGCCTGCCTAGAAAATGGAGAATATCCTATCTTGGGTTTAAGGATGAAGCAAGCACTAGGAAGATTTGTTTTCTTTATTTGTTTTATTTAGATAATATTCCTCACTGTATTTAGGAAAATCCTGTTTTTTGTCATGGTAGCGCAGATAAATTTCGATTTATTTTTTAGATCAATTTTTCTTTTTTAAGGGATAATCGTTCTTTTTTAAGGATAACCTTGAATTTCAAAAATTAATTTTTCGAGTGTTTATAGAAAACAAGAGCTAAGAGCTCATATGGCACTTGTGACGAGGCAAGAAGAGCTAAGAGCCAAGAGATCATATGGAATGAGTTCTAACAAAATTCTATGAATAAATGGATTGATTTAAAAGGAAAATAAGAGGCTTAATGCCGGTCAGGATTTAAAATAAGAGCTCTGAGTCACGATGTCCTTCTAAATATCAAAATTCATTAAGATCTGATCACCCATTCGTAAGTAATAAATACCTAATTATTTCTAATTTTTCCTCTGCCCTTAGCCCCCCAGATGGTCGAATTTGGGAAAACGTCTTTATCAAGTCAATTTGTGCAGGTCTCTGACACGCCTATCGATTTTCATCGTCCTAGCACGTCCAGAAGCACCTGACTCGCCAAATCACTGAACCCCTGCTCCCAACTCCCCCAAAGAGAGCGAATGCAGTACGGTTCCATCAATCACGTATCAAGGACATTTGCTTATTCTCCACTCCCGATTCCTCCACTCCATGTGTTTTCCAAGATTTCCCCCTCCAACTCCCCCCAATGTCAAAGATCTGGTCGGGATTTGAAATAAGAGCTCTGAGACATGAATTCCCTCTAAATATCAAATTTCATTAAAATTCGATCACCTATCCGTAAGATAAAAATACCCCAATTTTCACGTTTTCGAGAATTCCGGTTTCCCCATCTAACTCCCCCCAATGTCACAGGATCTGGTCGGAATTTAAGATTAGAGCTTTAAAGCACAAGATCCTTCTAAATATCAAATTTCATTAAGATCTGGTCACCCTTTCGTAACTTACAAATACCTCAATTTTCAAAATTACACCCCCCCCCAACTCCACCAAAGATATCAGATCCGGTCTGGTTATGTCATTCACGTATCTTAGACAGGTTTTTATTCTTCCCATCCAGTTTCATCCTGATCTCGCCGCTTTGAGTATTTTCTAAGATTTCCGGTCCAACTGTCCCCCACCAATTACGCTTGATCCGGTTGAGATTTAAAATAAGATATCTGAGTTACGAGATCCTTCTAAATATGGAGTTTCATGAAGATCTGATCACTCCTTCGTAAGTTAAAAATACGTCATTTTCTCTATTTTTTCGGAATTAACTCCCCCCCCCATAGAGCGGATCCGTTCCAATTATGTAAATCACGTATATAAGACTTTTGCTTATTTTTCCCACCAAGTTTCATCCCGATCCCTCCAATCTAAGTGTTTTTCATGATTTTAGGTTCCCCCACCCCAAACTCCCCCAATGTCACCAGATCCGGTCGGGATTTAAAATAAGAGCTTTGAGACACGATATCCTTCTAAATATCAAAATTCATTGAGATCCGATCACCCGTTCGTAAGTTAAAAATACCTAATTTTTTCTAATTTTTCAGAATTAACCCCCCCCCCCCCAACTACCCCAAAGAGAGCAGATCCATTCCGGTTATATCAATCATGTATCTAGGACTTGTGCTTATTTTTCCCACCAAGTTTCATCCCGATCCCTCCACTCTAAGTGGTTTCCAAGTTTTAGGTTTCTCCCTCCCAACTCCCCCCCCCCAATGCCACCAGATCCGGTCGGGATTTAAAATACGAGCTTTGAGACACGATATCCTTCTAAATATCAAGTTTATTGAGATCTGATCACCCGTTCGTAAGTTAAAAATACCTCATTTTTCTAATTTTTTAGAATTACCCCCCCCCCCCAACTACCCCAAAGAGAGCAGATCCGTTCCAGTTATGTCAATCATGTATCTAAGACTTGTGCTTATTCTCCCCACCAAGTTTCATCCCGATCCCTCCACTCTAAGTGTTTTCCAAATTTTAGGGTTCCCCCTCCCAACTCCCCCTATGTCACCAGATCCGGTCGGGCTTTAAAGTAAGAGCTCTGAGAAACGATACCCTTCTAAATATCAAATTTTATTGAGATCCGATCCCCCGTTCGTAAGTTAAAAATACTGCACTTGTTTTATATTTCAGAATTAACCCCCCCCCCTAACTACCCCAAAGAGAGCGGATCCGTTCCGGTTATGTCAATCATGTATCTAGGACTTGTACTTATTTTTCCCATTAAGTTTCATCCCGATCCCTCCACTCTAAGTGTTTTCTAAAATTTTAGGTTTCCTCCTCCTAACTCCCCCTCTATGTCACCAGATCCGGTCGGGATTTAAAATAACAGCTCCGAGACACGATATCCTTCCAAACATCAAATTTCATTAAGATCTGATCAACTGTTCGTAACCAAGTGCCAAAAAGAGTGAGTGTCCGTGTTTAATCTGGTATCTTAGAAGTATGAAACATAAGATTTATACGCAAAACATCGTCCATTACAGCCAAAAGCTCCATTTCAAATAATAAAAAAAAGCCTTAAAAAAGATGTAAAAAAGAACCTTGGCACCAATTCAATCTAGCGGCATAGAACAGATTTGAGGGTATAAAAATAAGTAGCACAGATTTCATCGAGAATACTCACACAATCATATATGTAAATAGACATGTTTTTAAAGTTTAAGTCACATGTGTACACCAAAAGCAAAAGTGAACACAACATTTCATTATTTCGTTATTAATTTTGTATTAATAAAAGTAATCACTTTAATAATAAATATTTTATTTATAAACTTTCGTATCCGAATACACTATCATACACTCAGATCCTTATACATGAACGAGTTTCAGAGGCAGTGGCAGACTGTCCAGCACTCAGTAATGTACGTGTGAGTTCGTTGTGCAAGGGGAGAGGGGATCCAAAATTAGAAAAGCGCATAAGACGAACTAAACGAGAAATGCACAAAATTACAGGTAAAATTATAAAAATATCACCTTTAAGTTTATTAAAACATACAAGGATTTCAGCTTAAAAGGTAATTATCCTATAGTTTGGTTTTGTTTAGCATTGGAACAGTAATAATATAGTTTAATATTTATGCCTGTATTCAAAAACTGATTATATATACATTTAACAAAAAGTATTTATACTCAGTTTATATTATCAAATATTATCAATAAAACCTTATTGGCCTACCTTTATTTCAAATTTTAGGGAACAACATCTACTACTACTACCAAAAACTCACCGCTAGCCCAAAGCCACATGAGGCCAACACAGCTACGCATGCTCCTCCATCCTAATCTATTCAAAGCCCTCCTCTTTACACACTCCAAGGGAAACTCCATTTCCCTCGACTCTTTCCTTACAACATTGCTTTCCGTTGAGCACTAAAGAGTAGGCAGAAAAGAACAATCTTTGACGGTCTGAAAACTTTCATCCGCAGAACGTACCCTAGCCGTTTCAGCCTTTCCCTCATTAAGAAAGCGGGATTGGCCAACTTTCTTCCTGCAGTTTACTGTTTGAAATACGGTCAGTCAGTTGGGTACCCAAAACAATCCGTAGGTAATTTCTCTGGAAAACATCTAGCATATCTTCCTCCATTAATGGAACATCAACAAACAAACAAAATTAACAAGGATAAGTACTCTTGGTGACACAGAGCAAAGAAGAAAATCAACAAACAAGGATAAGCACTCTTGGTGACACAGAGCAAAGAAGAAAATCAAATCAAAACGAGAAGATTTTCAACAAGCTGAAAAACAAACAAAGAATTTTTGTGTTGTTTATAATTTTCAGTTAGCTTCAGGTACTAACTGTTTCCATGTTTTGTGGAATACCGTATTCCACATGTTTGTGGAATACAATAAGCAAAAGGGTCGGGTCACACTACCTCATTTAAAAAAAACCCACTTGCGAGCCAAAAAATAAAACCTTGTCCCCTTATAAAGAGAAAATGTCATCTAGCATCTGGCGAATATGTGCCTTTGTAGCCCACACAAATCTATTGCATACTGGTCTATTAAGATACTTAAAAATGCAGAGACTGGTAAACAGAGCAAAATTCTAAATGCGGAAGGTCTACAAGATTAAAGCAAACTTGGCCTACTTTGTGCAAACTGGATTTTGACTTCAAACAATTCTTGAGAGCAACAAATGCACATTAATTATCACTTATGCAATAAGGTCAATTATTTAACATCATGTAATAAATAACAAATTCAATAATAGCACAAGGCAAACAACAGATAATACTTTTTAGACTTTGAGATGCGTAAAGTTTTAAGGGAAGAACAACATAGGCACTTCGGAAGACGGAGGTAAATTTATAAGGAGGAGGATTTGTTAGAAGGAAGATTTGTTAGGAGGAGATTTTGTTAGGTGTTGTCCAAGGAAAATGTCAAAAGATAGACTTTGTGTACCCGTTTGACTGACCGTAATTCAAACACCATTCTGTACGAAAAATTTGCCTCTATCCCACTTTTTAGGGCTATAGGGAGAGATTGGCTGACATGGCTGGGACAGATTTTGCGGACAAAAATGACGGTCATAAGGAAGGACTTAATGAAAAATGGAACTTCTCTGGAGGGGGTAAAGAGGGACAATTTGAAAATTGAGATGGAGGAAAAGCTTGCGTAGCTGTCTTGGCCTCAGGAAGCTTGGTTAGTAGCAGTAGCATATGAAAAACAAATTTTTTGAAATTATTACACATTGGGGCCCGGGCCTGTAGGCCCTACTACGCCAATCCTGGCTATACAGATTAGTCTAGGGTTTAATCCTCTAGTACTCAGTAAAAGTTCAAAACACATATTTCAGGTAATAAAAGCAGCAGATTTCTGGCTTCAAAATTTACTTACTTTCCTATAGTAACAGCCCCGCCGAACCAGTTATACCAGGAAATAGAATAGAGGCTCAATAACAGAGAAATGTAAGCTTTAATACCATTTCAAAATAGGAAAAGAATTCAGCCCCCCCCCCCCAAAGGAACTTACAAGTTTTCCCTACGTTTTTTACATTTGATAGACTTGGCCTGTATAATTATAAAGGTCAATAAACAGACTACGGCTGGAACAAGTCAGGAATTCAAGAACCTTTGGTCACTCATTTAAATCAAGGGTAAAATAAGCAAGACATGGAACGCTTTCGGCCAACTAAGAAAGCCAATATGGCCCAGAAGAGAAATCACCGGGAAGGCCGAAATTCGAGTATATATGGTGTGTATTGTGTGCACCATTTTGTTGTTTAGATGCAAGAGCTGGCCACTAAAGACAGAAGAAGAACACTCGCTCGACATCTTTGATGAGGAGTGCCTTAGAGCCATTTGTGCCTGGAACTGCTAAGCAACAACCATCTAAGGCAAAGGTGTAATCAGAAGCATTCATTATAATATAATAAAATGAATACAATACAATAAAATGATAAATATAATAAAATATAATATAAATAAATATAATAAAATAATAATATAATAAATATAATAAAATAGTAATATAATAAAACGATAGATGATTTATGATGATCCGCTATCGTAGAGAGCAGAATGCTTAGATGATTTGGGCACGTTGTGCAGCACCCAAGCACCGACCCCACCAGTCCCTTGAATTTAAGCCCCCTTACCAGTGGAAGAAACAGTAAGATCAAATTAAATCCTTGCAGGTCACAGTGAAGAATGACCTCAAACCTTTGGGAGGATTCCAAAAGCATAGATGCAAATAGGCAAACAATGGTTGGAAATCATCTGCCCCACAACAGAAGATCCAAGACAGTGGCAGAATAGGGTTACAAATAAGTACGCCCGGACATACAGCCCACTTGGTAAGGGACACAATATTTCAACATATGAAATCAAAATAGCCTATGATTAGTAATCGGTAAAAAATTTGATAACAAGTATTTCTGATAATAAAATCTGCAAATGTCATTCTTTAAGCTGTGTTTTTTTTTTCTTTTTAAAAAATTACTTTAAAAAAGGTCAATCCAACTCGATGGAAAACGAGAACAAGTTCCCAGATTCTCCTTATTAAGGATCTGTACCCAATCCTACGTATGTGTAGTAAATGAGTCCTTAAACTCCTGTTGTCACGATAGAAATCAGAAAGGGTTTCACATCTTCGCTGCTATGAGAATTAGGGGAAAATAAGACCTAGTGTCACAGCTAGGGGTTTTTGGAGACCCAGACACATTCCAAACTCCGCAGACTAGGGCATGAGGGGGGAGGGAGAGGCTTCTAAAGTGATTTCATCATAGTAATACCAAATTTTTCAATGATATTATTATTGTTCCCTAAATACTATACAAGTTCCCTGTGTTATTTTTCTGGAATCATATTTTTCATTAGTTTCAACATAAGGCGACAATTTTTCTCTTATTCCGTAACTGAGATCCACCTTCATACGTTCATTAAGTTACAATTTGGAATTTGTTTTACATTTTCTTAGATTGAAAAATACGTTGAGAAATGCTTGGAATTTGTTGAAAAAGACGAATTTCCTTTTTAAGGCAAGCTTAGATGATTCCCCAAGAAACAGTGCAAGTGATTCTTAATTCTGACTTTGTGAATGGAGAGATATGAGACTAGTATAATCTACAATACAATATATAAATGATAAAATCTAACAATATATGAATACCCTGTGTTTTTGGATCAAGATGCAGCTGAGGGCTTATCGCAAAATTGGTGTTTAAGAGGTAAAGTAAACCTTGAGTAGCAAGGAAATCAAAAGATTTGGCCCCTTGAATCCCTCTAAAATCTATTAATACCTAAAACTCACGACTTTCTAAGATTTTTATTTTGGCTGTTTCAAATTATGAAGTTTTAGGGACAGTATTAAATATTCGTCGATGTTGCCACATTGAACCATGACAATAAATAAGGTAAACTAATTAGTTAAATTTAACAACGGCTTTTAATGGTAAAAATTCAATTGATTCCTGAAGAAAAGTAAAGCTAGAAAAGGAAAGGAAAGTGATTGCTGATTCTGTAGATTGTTTCATTTATTTTAATTTGTGCAGCCACTAGCGTAAGCTGCACAACTGCATCTGTTATCACTTTTTACAAACACAACTGCATATCTTTTTAAAAAATTGTATCCACTAAAGTTACGACTTATCCGATTCAAATAATCTGATTTTATTTCCACACTCTTTTAGTTTGTGCAGCCACTAACGCAAGCTGCATAACTGCATATGAAGACCTCCTTTATTAAAAATTGTATCCACTAAAGTTACCACTTATCCAATTCAAACAATCTGATTTTATTTCCACTGCCTTTTAATTTGTGCAGCAACTAACGTAAGCTGCAAATCTGCATATGGAGAACTCTTTTTTTTAGAAATTGTATAAACCAAAGTTACCAATTATCCAAATCAAACAATCAGATTTTATTTGCACTGCCTTTGGTACTTTGAGGGTCTTCACATTAGGAAGTATTGCTTCCGTTAATTCAGGAGGGGAAATTTCATGACCTTCATTAATTTCCTCCCATTGTATAAAACCTCCGTGTCATATCTTGTACATGGCTTAGACCAAACACAGCGAAGAAATCCTAAGACATACTAGTATGCATGACCGTATGAAGGATTTTTATTCGAGGAGAGTTTTTCTTCTTTTATTGAATCTGCGTTCATTTATATAATATTTAGAGTTATAAATATAGTTACTTACTTAAAATAATTGTTCGGGGGAAGGGGGGGGGGTAAGTTTGACTTTTTGTCCCAGCTTCTTAAGATCGATTCTTGAAACATAAGGGCCGTTTAATTAGAATAGAATTTTTTTTAAGTATTATTAGCGGCAAGAGCAATGTATTAAGGAGAGGGGCGACCCCTTCACAGGCGGAATAATTTTTGTTCGTTTTGAGTTTTAATGTTGCTCCTTACTTTCAGTTAAGAAACATTTTTTTAAATTAATTTCATGTTTTATCTAATTTCGTAAGAGCAGAAATGACCTTTTCATTATGTTCTCAATAAAAAATAAGTACAATTAATGTTGATCGCGGACCTTGCTTCAGCTTAGTCCATTTTCTTCAACCTGATAGCATCAACAGAAAATCTACCCTACAGGTAAATTTACCCTGTTGGTTAAATTTTGAATAAAATTAAAAATTCTCAAGATGGAATACAAAAAATTGGTCCGCATTCTTTCTATCTTTAGTAAATCTTAATTAATTTTTATTTAAAGTTTAAATAATTATTATAAAAATTGGAAGTGGCTTCCCTAAACAGTTGTTAATGGTATTAGAATTAAGCCACTTTTGTGTCTTTTTTTGGTCATAAAATTTTATATGTTCATTATGTTCTCAAAAAAAAAAAAAGTAAAAATAATGTTGATCGCGGGCCATTATCTTCAACCTGATATCATAAACAGAAAATCTACCCTACAGGTATACAATCTACCCTACAAAAATCTACCCTACAGGTAGATTTACCCTGTTGGTTAAATTTTGAATAAAATTAAAAATTCCCAAGATGGAATACAAAAAATTGGTCCGCATTCTTTCGTTAATCTTTAGTTAATCTTAATTGATTTTTATTTAAAATGTCAATTAAATATTATAAAGATTGGAACTGGCTTCCTTCAACTGTTGTTAAGTTTTGTCTTCTTTGTGTACTTTGTGTAACTTTTTTTGAGTATAAAATATAGTATATAGTATAAAATATAGTATATAAATAAAATAAAAGACTTACAGTTCGTTGGAAGCCACTTCTGAGCATTCTCTTGAAAGTCGGTTCTCTGCAAAGGAGCTTTGTGATGTGAGACTGGCAGACATTGATTGACTCACGAATCGACCCCGTTTTATCATTGAAGGATGTGAAGGCAATTCAACAAGCCCCTTGATCTGGAGGGTCTCAGCAGTCTTTATGAAAACAAGAATCATTCTTATGATTATCAATTATAATCACAGATATGAAATATAGTTTGAGCGGGGAAGTAAGTTTAGCCTTCTTTTATGCTTTTAGAACCTACAGAAATGGGGGAGGGGGGATGGTTAAAAACATAAAATTTGATCTTAATGTCAGAATATTTTGCACTCCTGGTGAATTTTTTATCTTCAACAAAGGGGTGGAGGGCTAAGGGAAGTACATATTTCTAGCACCCTCCTAAATCCACATTAAAAACAAGACTCTTGCTTATGACGAACCTATTACTACAATCCTTCGACATCAATTTGTCAATAGTGATATTCAGAAGCTAAGTTTTAAAATAAATGTTTGAAGCCAAATAGACAAAACTTAGACGAAACTTTTGTTGTCAAGCTTACATAAAAGACTAATGCTTGATATAGCATAAAATGGACGCGGAAAAGTACAGTCAAACGTGTTTGAGAAACACGTTAAGGGTTGGAAACACGTAACAGAAAACTCGCAAGGGCTGGAAAGACATGGTGTTTTCCTTCTGCGTTTGAAGAACGTAGGTGTACAAGAGAATAGCGGAATTTTCTCGTAAGAAATAGCATTTTCTTGGGCAAATAATTTAAATTTGAAAACTCTGATACTCGGAATGAAGAAAATGGTTGGCCAAACCATCAATCAGTATATTAAGAGAGATTGGGTGAGCTCTAACTCAATTGTAGATATTCCCGTAAATGCAGTATTGAGAATATTCGGTTTTACTGAGTCAAACTACTATTAAAAATTTGTAAAAAGGGAGCGTTAACCAAGAAAGAATTCGTAGGTCGAAGTTGGTGTAAAATACGTTTATATTGCATAGATATGGCCGTTCTCTAACTTTACGCATTCCCCAGCAATCAATTAAAGCAACTTATTGCTTCCCAGTAGCTTACTTTACGGCAAAAAAGTTACCCCCGAATAATTTTCACACTTCTTTTTTGCTTTTTTTTATTTTCAACATTCATATTTGCTCACTATATTATTTATAGCATTATGATTTGTTTTTCAATTCATGCCTATTACTTAAATGACATGAAAATTTTCCCAGTAATCAATTACAGCAACTTATTGCTTCCCAGTAGCTTACTTTCTGGCTAAAAAGTTACCCCCGAATAATTTTCACATATTTCTTTTTTTTTCAACATTCATATTTGCTCACTCTATTATTTATAGCATTATGATTTGTTTTCCAATTTGTTATTGATTGTTATTCAATTCATTATGATTGTTTTTCAACACAGCAATACCAAAAAAAAAAAACAGCAGACCCTGTGCTAGCCATGCCATTGCATAACAAAAAAGAAGCTGGTAAGAAATTGGTGCGACTCCTCTTTCAGTGATTTTTATATGTATCTGTTAATTAAAGTGATTTGCATATATTGGGATCGGCTCACCAATAAACATACAATTATTTGTACCTTTTGTACAAATTGTCAACAGATTAATAATTACCTTTTTTTTACCAGCAAGTACAAGTAAGTATCTTTTGTTGTTATAAACAGAAATGGCAACAATTTTGCCAATTTTGGCCATTCCTATTGTCGGTTGATGGGGGGCAAACACGTGCAGATGAAACTAAGCAAAAGTTAGAATAAGGTAAAATTTTACCTAGCATACCTTACCTCTTCACCCTTACTATAATATCGAGATCTAAAATCCACCTCAAATTGGAAAATCCTAATACCAGAGGTGAATATCTACAAATTTTATTTAATCCCATAAGTCTACAGTATATATTACTTGGATGACCTTAGACCCACCTGTGCCTCCAAAAGCAACCAGGGCATCAAGAAGGAGCCACCAACCTTCCCGCAGCTTTGCTTCTGATAGTATATCCTCTCACTGAGGCTGGATTGAGGTGCTCAGTTTAAGCACATCTTTCTGTCAAGTTAGGCGCATGGTCTTTCTGTTTCTGCCTCTTCAGAGAGTACCCAATGATTGTCAGTGGAACACTGCATTCGGTAGGCAGGGATTGTCCATGCGTAGTATGTGGCCAAAGTATCTCCATCGGCGAAATCTTATCATATCTGTCGCAAGCGGCTGACTCATCTTGTCGAGGATTGATTGGTTGGTTATCCCTTGCTGTCCAGTGGATGTTGCGAATTCTTCTGAGACATGTGGTCTCAAAAACGAGAGTTCTCCTCTCATGTTCCTGGTTAAAGTACCAGGATTCACCTGCGTAAAACGTTGCTATTAAGCAGTCGTGACTTCAGCCGAAGAAAAAAATTTAGGGACCACCAAAGTTTCCGTAATCTATTGAAGGTTCTATTGGCTTGACCAATTCTTGGAGCACTTCTTTTGTTGGCAGCTTCAATTCTAGGTGTGGCATGTGGCCACATAGAGTCTTCGACCGTATAAGAAATAGAACCACTGAGCTTGATGTAGGTTGAAAAAAGCAATATCCCCAGCTATCTACGAAAACAACTTCCTTAATCACCTGATTGAACTGACCGAAATCGCCTTAATCAACCTTACTGAAAAATCCCCCAACATACTCTTAGCTGCTTTTGTAATTTAACAGGAAGTTGTTGGAGTATCAACACAAAAACGTTGAATTACGATGGTTAGCAGGCTCAAAAGAGATTTCCTTGGCTTAATAGTCAGTTTTTCTTGGGACTGCGGTCTCTGTTTTAAAAAACGTTCAAAGCCGTTAGGGATTAATAGCCAGTGAGTCTCCATTTTGTTGAAGAAAAAATCTGGTCGGATATTTTTGTTTATTTGAAACAAAATCTTCTCATCAAAAATCTGTTGTGATTTTCTCTTGAAATGACTAAGAAGCGCTGATAACTTCATATTCCTTACGTTTAGGATTCACGTACTAGCCCATAAATGTATAACTGCCTCTATACTGACTTCTTGCTAATACCATGCTGACTTTTTGCTATTTTCACTTTTCTAAAGTTTTCTTTTAACCAGCTCAAAAAATTGATATAAATTTGCCAAGAATGACTGAAATTAGTTGCATTTCACACAATGCCAACGCTACTTGTGGAACATTTATCTCTCCACCAGCATGCTAAAATGTATATATTTTCTCACAATTTAGGAATATTGTGTACGCGTGTGAGCGGCACCCACGCATTCTCTTTTTCTATTGTTATCAGTTTTTCATGCTGCACTAAGAGACCGAGTTTTGCTTGTGAAGGGAATTATAGACATAAAAACGACATTCAGTGTAACCCCCCTTCGGAAATGTATTCCCTTACCCTGATTTACACGAAAAACTTTTCTGTAATATTTACAGAATTCTTTTTTTTAAACAATGGCACAGAGGGGGAGGTAATTTTTAAGCTCTAGGAGTCAATTTTCTCATCCAATTGACATGCCTGGGAATTTATAATTAATTTAGGTTCCTGCCGCAATGATGCCATGAATTATTCAGATTTTCTGGATAATCTTTGTCAAACAATGTCCGACGCATAAGTTAAAAATTCTAACTTTATTTTCCGAATACTTTCAAATTTGGAATACGGTCACTTTATAAATGTGGGGAATATGCCGCAATAAAATGTTATACAATTTCTGGCAATACTTTATCTTTGCTTAGACGGCACTATTGCCATGCCTATGATTTTTGTTTCGGCTCTATGTTAAACTCACGAAGCAACGTATTTGCTAAATAGTTACTTTTCTTCACTGCCGCTTGAACAGCACCTACTTCAATAGCACCCCCTCTTGCCCCTCCCCCCAATAAAAATACTGTAGCTACACCCCTGCCTACAGCCATGTTAGTTCTATTCATACAAAAAAAAACTCAATTTTCTAAGATTTTTGATAAGTTATTTTTAAATTGTAAAGTTTTTAGGACATTTCCAAAATCCTGTCAATTTTGTCATTTTGAACCGTGAATATAAATAAGCGCAACTAATTAGTTAGATTTCGTACATAAAAGTTCAAATATTAACCTCTAATTTTAATTCTAATTCTCAAAGACAGCTACAACTTCAAAAGAAAGCTACATCTTTTTAAGCTGTTTTTAAGCTGTACATCGTATTTTTTTATCATTTTCTTCTTCTTTTTTCTTTTTTTTTTACAGGTTTTTTTTACGGATCAACCGAGATCCGTTGATTTTTGAATTTAAAAAAGAGGGAATAGTTGTGGGAAAAGTGGAAGTCATGGCCAATTGTAGAAAAAAGCCAAGACAGATATTTGAATTCAGTGGGCAGCCCAGTCAAGGGTTAATTTTATCCCTTTGATTGCCGTTGCTACTGTCTGCCATTTATGCTACACCTTTCCGTGCATGTGTGTCCCTTCACCAATGCCAAACTAGAGTCGTACCTGTTGGAGGTTCTCGCTGGGGAACACACGCAGGTTGACTACGGGTTAACTAGAGTCAACCCTCTCAGAGTCAACCCGCTGAACTAGAGTCAACCCGCTGAACTAGAGTCAACCCTGCTAATTCACGGTGGGTTGGGTTCAACCTGTTGGAGGTTCTCTCTCAGGTTAATTCACGATCGCAGAAAGGGGGAAGCAGCATATTGACAAATGGAAATAACGAGTCCAATTCAAGGCCTACAAGGGCCTCCTGCAATCTGTCTCGACTCTTATGCAAGTGAACTTGCATTTATAAGCCAAGGGATTTGGGCGAGAAAATAAAAGCTACATCTTTTTAAGCTGTTTTTAAGCTGTACATCGTATTTTTTTATCATTTTCTTCTTCTTTTTTCTTTTTTTTTTACAGGTTTTTTTTTATCCAATTTTCATTTTTCGCGATTTCAGAAATTTCTACACGATTAATCCAAACGCCAGATTCTATTTTCACTGTTATTGGTGCTTCCAAGATACTACAAAAATACAAGAACACAACTGATTTTTAGTAGGATTTAAAAAGTAATTTCGTATTTTCCTTATATTTTATGTATAAAACATTCTTTGCGTATATTTTATGTTAAGCGGAAAATAAACAATTATTCTCATATTTTATAATAAATAAAAAGACAATAAAGAAAATACGTAATTTTTCAGAACTATATAGAACTAGTTTTAACTATTATTTATTAGGAAATTTTATTGAATACAATTTAACCATGTATATTTAAAAATGAAAATTTTCATCAATTTTACATTCATTATATACATTATGGTTTACTTATCGTGCATGATTTTTAACCAAAAAGTTATGGATATTTTCAAGATTCATTCTTGTTTGCTTTCATAAGAAAAAAAAACAAATAAAATCGCATGCCAGACGGTTAATTTGACTGGATCCTTTAGTCGTATCATGAAATCTATCCATAAGCCTACACATAAATATATATCCATAATATAAGCATAATTTTATCCATTTAATACTGTAATGTTAGGGAAAAAAACTAAATAGAAAATCGCTAAATTTTGCAGGACAGTAGAAACCCGGAAAACTTCCTTCAAAAACCAATATTTGGAAAAGGATAGTCTATATCCATCCTTCAAAACACGATTTTGACATAAAAACTTCTAAAATTTTGCTATTAAATGTATCCTTCAAGATATGAATTCGACATAAGCTTCCAAAACATTCGAATTAAATTTGGCATGGTCTTGACATAAGATATATTAAATTTCAATTTATAAATATAAAAATCGAAATTGTGACATAAAATGCGTTAAATTCCAATATTTAAGTATTTGAGGAAATCTGAAACTCTGATACTAAATTTATGATAGTTTTGACATAAAATGCATTAAATTGCATTATTACAGCATTTGAGGAAATCTGGAATTTTGATATTAAATTTGGCATAGTTTTGACGTAAAGGACATAAGATTGAAATACTTGAGAATTTGAGGACACCTAAAATTTTGATATAGATTTGTCCTAGTTTTTACATAAAATGCAGTAAAATCCAATATCAAAACACATTATCAAATAAAAGTGTGAAAGTGTGAGCAAAATGAATGAACTTTTGGAGGTCTTGCGAGTTTAGGGTGCTAGAATTGGTTTGAAAATTAATATTAAGAAGACTACGTTACTAAGGTAAGGAATAAGTGAAGATGAAAAGGTGACGTTGGGTAACAAAGGATTGATCAGGTGGGAAGCTTCAGTTACCTTGGTAGTATTATTAGTAAAGACGGTGGGAGCAATGAAGGTATTAAAAATAATATATCCAAGGCTCAGGGCGTCTTTTTCACGGTTAAAAAAAGTTTGGAAGAATAGAAAGATAAGTCTGAAAAAAAGATTAGAATATTGGAAGGTACAGTGATGACTGTAGTCACATATGGCTCTGAAGCATGGGCGCTCCGAAAAGCGGATGAAGATTTACTAGATATTTTCGAGAGAAATTGCCTCTTGTTATCAGTATCATTGATTATTTTATTATCTTTTATTATATATATCATATATATATGTATATATATACATATCAGGGCCTCCCCCCTTCAGCTCCAGCCTACTAATGTACCTGACGTTGTACCAAATACGAATAGTTATAATCTATATAGTTGTATCATAATAGTTAATCAGTAAACAAGAATAATTAATTAATACTTATCAATATATAATGAAAAATAATTAATAGTTTACTATTAATAATAATATTAAAATAATCATAACCTTAATAATTCCACTAAGTCGATCATTTGTGATGTTAACTTCGCCAAAATAAACAAAATGGATAACAGCAACAAGATCAGATATTATAAATACATAATTAAAATAATATTATAAATACATAAAATAAATATTATAAATATATTTATAATTAAAATTTATAAAATAATTAAAATTTAAATTTAAATATTAAAATTATTTTAATATTAATATTAAAATAATAATAATTCAATAGGAATAGTTAACCTTAATAATTCCGCTAAGTCGATCCTTTGTGATGTTAACTTCGCCAAAATAAACAAAATGGATAACAGCAACAAGATCAGATATTATAAATACATAATTAAAATAATATTATAAATACACAAAATAAATATTATAAATATATTTATAATTAAAATTTATAAAAAAAATTACAATTTAAATATTGAAACTATTTTAATATTAATATTAAAATAATAATAATTCAATAGGCATAGTTGACCTTAATAATTTCACTGAGTCGATCCTTTGTGATATTAACTTAGCCAAAATAAACAAAATGGATAACAGCAACAAGATCAGATATTATAAATACATAATTAAAATAATATTATAAATACATAAAATAAATATTATAAATATATTTATAATTCAAATTTATAAAATAATCTAAATTTAAATTTAAATATTAAAATCATTTTAATGTTTATATTAAAATTATAATAATCCAATAGGAATAGTTAACCTTGATAATTCCGCTAAGTCGATCCATTGTGATGTTAACTTAGCCAAAATAAACAAAATGGATAACAGCAACAAGATCAGATATTATAAATACATAATTAAAATAATATTATAAATACATAAAATAAATATTATAATTATATTTATAATTCAAATTTATAAAATAATCTAAATTTGAATTTAAATTTTAAAATTATTTTAATGTCTATATTAAAATTATAATAATTCAATAGGAATAGTTAACCTTAATAATTCCGCTAAGTCGATCCTTTGTGATGTTAACTTCGCCAAAATAAACAAAATGGATAACAGCAACAAGATCATTGTATGATATATCTTTTAAAATGACTATCGGATGCTTGTCTGGATTCACTGCAAACAATTCCTGAAAGCAAAATCAAACTAAAATACACATAAAAATATCGTCAATAAAATCTTCAAAAAATAGTAGACTAGAATCAAGTAAAAATACTATTAATTATTGTGCAAAAGGGCATAGATCCTTTACTTGTCTCTATAAACTGACTAAAGAACAAGTCTTGGACTTCACACAACTTTTCTGTTAGAGACAACCTAAATATTGCACAAAAATAGAAAACTAGAAATTTGGGTAAATATTGAGCAGTTCACATAAATGACCTACGGATAAAGCGAATATATTAATCGACGCCTTTTTATGCTCTTTCCGAATATAATAATCGTTTTTGTCGCAAATTCAAATTCAAGCCCTTTACGGACGCTCAAAGATGATACCTTTTTTCTTATTTTGGATACGGTTTATATATTTATATATATATATATATATATATATATATATATATATATATATATATATATATATATATATATATATATATATATATATATATATATATATATATATATATCTGTTAGCGTTACTTTTGCTAAAACCGGGTTACCCGTAAAATAAATTGGCGGTGCCGAAATCAAGAATCAGTAAACGCATAGGAAATATATAATATAAGCTATATATTTAAGTAAGGTTAGGGAGGTTACGCAAGGGCACGCAATTCGGTCCAATAATCAAAAGGAGGAACCGAGTACTTGAAGATGAGCTTCATCCGGCGTTGCACTTCTATCAGGAACGATTTTCCTGGGGATTTTGTTCCAGCAAATCCCTCTTTAGACTCCTTCAAAAGAAGGCTCAGCTTACATTTACAACCCCAGGGTTTCAATACTTGAAATTTAATTAAAATACTTAATTGAAATACCTTAGGGTTTCAATACTTGAAATTTAATTAAAATACTTAATTGAAATACCTTGACTAAAATTAATACCTGGCTGAAATTAATTAATTGATATACTTGAAAATTAATTAAACCTCGGGGTAAATGAAAAGCAGCATGTCAAATACGTTTAAGTACCTGGCGCCGAGAATATAGGATAAAGGGGTAAGATTGAATTCGCACCAGAAACGATTATTATATTCGGAAAGAGAAAAGCACAGTATGTTCACTATATTCATAGAGCATTTATGTGAACTGCTCAATATTTATCGAAATTCGTTTATTAATTCGATTCACTAAATATACGAAGAAGGCTTGACAAATTTTAAAAGAAAGCAGAAAGCTTACAAAGCATTTTCAGATTTCACATATTATTTCACGTATAGAACTGTAAAGAAAATTCAAAAATTTATTCTTTATAATGACAATTTTATATTCCCTAAATTTTACGTAAAAGAGTACATATACACATAGAGACTAAATTAGTGTTACAGGAAAACTAACTATTAGTCCCAGATTTAACATGCGTTTTATCAAGACTAAGAAAAAGTATACAGAGAAAGAAGAGATGTGGATAATTTTTCTTAAGTTTTACAGAAAATTTACAGTGCAGATTATAAATAGACTGCATAGAAACATCTATCGACCAAAAATTGTAGTCAAAATTCAATATTAGCCGCAAAATGGGTACTGAAATTTAAGCCTTCCAGTCTGTCGAGAATAAAAAGCAATGACAATTCTAGTCAATTCCCAATTGTCCAGTCAATTGAACGAGTCAAAACAAGACTTTATTTTTTAAACAATAAGAAAAGAAAAGGTAAATTTGGTAAATTCTCTTGTTTCACCTTGTTTCAATCTTGCTTCATTAAATTTGTTAAAGACGCATCCCGTCTTTTGGAAGTTTTGCTCGTTCTGGATGTTTTTTTTTCTTTTTTTTCTATGCTCGTTTTACATTTTAGAAGTATACGGAAAGCTTACAAAGCATTTTCAGATTTCACATATATTTCACGCATAGAACTGTAAAGAGAATTCTAAATTTTATAGGAAATTTAGTCTCAGAATTGACGAAATATACGAAAAAAACTTGACAAATTTTAGAAGAATGTAGAAAGCTTACAAAACACTTTACAGGAAAGCAGGAAATAAAAAATTATTGTCAGATATGCCCTAAATTTTACTTAAAAGAGTACAAATACACAGAGAAACTAAATTAATGTTACAGGAAAACTAACTATTTGTCCCAGATGCAACATATATTTTATAAAAAGGAGTAAGAAAAAGTAAACAGAGAAAGAAGAAATTTGGATAATTGTTCTTAAATTTTGCAGAAAATTTACAGTGCAGATTATAAATAGACTGCACAAAAACAAAGGGACAACATAAGTTTTACAGCAAAGGTGAAAGCTAAAAATGATCTCAGCTGTTACCTACAATTTATGTAAAAATACAAATAAACTACACAAATTGAAGAGACAATGTGGTGGGTATTAGTGAGTTTCTAGGGTTGATATCCAAGTATTCATGCGACAGGCCAATTATTTTTCAACATAGATGTAATGGGACTACTTAAACTTTACAGGGAAAATGCAGGCGCTAGTGGGTATTTTTCTGGGGTGGCTGCCTAATAATCCTGAAATACATCACCTGTTTCGTTTACACCCTACCCAATGGCAAAAACTCGACAGATTAGACATGCAGTCTCATGAAACCGTCCATGGTATCAAACAGCAGGTACATAAGGAAATGAACAGAAATTAAAGCTCTAAAAATTAACTTTTGATAAGAAAATATAGACCTGCATCAGAGGAATTTTCTCTGCATGCTGATTCCAAATATGTAAACTTAATTATTTCTAATTTCCCAAACTAAAAATTATAATTCCAGAAAAATTCTAATAATTTCAAAAATGTAGAAACACAATCCTAAAAAGACGGGCGAAACTGTTGACAATTATAACATCAAATTCAACCTGTTTGAGAACTCCAAAGCAAAAGTTTAAAGACTCAACAAAAAACATATAATTTCATATTTTTCTTGGAAAATTTCCCTAATTTTCTTATTTCAGCATTATATTTTCATCATATTTTGGTATATTTTATTAGGATTTGCTAACCTTCTATTCTTGAGTGGGGTCGCTATAATACAGAACCCCAAAGCACAAGTTTAAAGACTCAACAAAAAACATATAATTTCATATTTTTCTTGGAAAATTTCCTTAATTTTCTTACTTTAGTATTATATTTTCATCATATTTTGGTATATTTTACTAGGATTAGCTAACCTTCCATTCTTGAGTGGGGTCGCTATAATACAGAACCCCAAAGCACAAGTTTAAAGACTCAACAAAAAACATATAATTTCATATTTTTCTTGGAAAATTTCCCTAATTTTCTTACTTTAGTATTATATTTTCATCATATTTTGGTATATTTTACTAGGATTAGCTAACCTTCCATTCTTGAGTGGGGTCGCTATAATACAGAACCCCAAAGCACAAGTTTAAAGACTCAACAAAAAACATATAATTTCATATTTTTCTTGGAAAATTTCCTTAATTTTCTTACTTTAGTATTATATTTTCATCATATTTTGGTATATTTTACTAGGATTAGCTAACCTTCCATTCTTGAGTGGGGTCGCTATAATACAGAACCCCAAAGCACAGGTTTAAAGACTCAACAAAAAACATATAATTTCAAATTTTTTCTTGGAAAAACCTCTTTCTCTCTATAAGGGTGACCATAAGAAGGAGAACTGAAATTTCTAGATTTCTTTTGTAGCAACAAAACATAGAATGGCAGCAAAGTGTTGATTTGCGTGTTACATACACGTGTACGTGTACGTTGTAGCACAAGAAAAATCATTTGGCCCAAAGCGGGCCGACATGCTATAAATATAATAATAATAATCTATTTTTGACCCAATAACATGATAATAAAGTGGAGTAACAAAAACAAAAGAAAACATATAAAAAATAAACTTTCCTATGGCAATATTAAAAATCAATAACAACAATACAAATAAAATAATCGCACAAGAGGATGAAAACGACCTAACCCCAGGCAAGCCTCTTGTTTTAACTTGGCAACCAACTTAATTATAAGATTTCAATGAATCAGTAGCACTAAACATTCGAATAATCTTTCGGTTCCTATATCAACGAAATAGATATAAAAGATAGCAAGATTAACAATCGATTTTAAACCATTGGTAAGAATTTCGATACTCACGGATTATAGCGACCCAACTCAAGTTCTTGATCGGAGTAGAACCGGTTTGTCTGTCTGATCTCGGTTATAATTAGCTTCTTAGCGTGAATACTATGATATAGGCATATTTTAATTAAATATTTAATATAGAGAGGTGGTTAGGTGAGGTATTTAATATAATGTGTTCTGGGGGGCCTGCTTTCCATAATTCTTTGCTGTAGTTTCTGTAATTTTGTTTCTAAAGTATTATATTTTCATCTTATTTTGGTGTATTTCATTAGGACTTACCTTCACTTCTTGAGTGGGGTCGCTATAATACATAAGTACCGATACTTAATACATAAGCACCGATATTTCTATAGTTTTATAGTTTCAGGGATTATAATGCCTTGCGGTGGCGCATTCATTCCAAAATCTACATTGTAATCTACATTGTACATTGTCTTTATTTGAAGCTGCATTAATTTATGTAGAGTTAAGCTGCATAATTGAGCAAGAGCTATTGGAGGAGGAGAGATCAATGGGTCTTTCTGTAGGAGGGAAGAGGGCTTCATTTTTGGGCCAAGCTTTCTTTCTAATTCCAGTGACAAACTCTTAATATAAACACAGAGGAGAGGCAGGAAGGGTGGATATCTACCACCTAAGCTTCCTTCATCTGCAAGAATACATTTAGATTAAGCATACAATATGGGTGGGAAAAAAAAATCCTGTAAAATCACTGGCTCTCTACGGTTACATGCTTTGTTTATGATATCTTGATTCTGTGTCTCTGTAATTTATAAATCATAATGTACTTAAATCTATATTTATAATTTAAAAGTATAAAAATTTTCGCAAATTTCAATGCCAATTCTTCTATAGCAGTTTTTTTTTACATTATTAAATAAATAAAACATGTTTTTAGCTGAAAGTAAGGAGCGACATTAAAACTTAAAACCAACAGAAATTACTTCATATATGAAAGGGGCTGCTTCCTCATCGACGCCCCGCTCTTTACGCTAAAGTTTGACTCTTTCTCTCAACTCCGCTTTTTAAAACAGTAAAAAACTATAGCGTAAAGAGCGGGGCGTTGATGAGGAAGCTGCCCCTTTCATATAAGAAGTAATTTCTGTTCGTTTTAAGTTTTAATGTCGCTCCTTACTTTTAGCTAAAAACACTTATTTTTTATTTAATTTCTGAACGTTTTGAATCAATGCATGTTTTGATTTTGGCTCTCCGCGGAGGAATAATTAACACGAAATTTGAAAGTTTTTTTTTGGCTAAATGGCTTTCTCATAGTTTTGATCGAATGATTTTGAGAAAAAAGGCAACGGTGGAGGAAGCCTAGTTGCCTTGCAATTTTTTGTTGCTTAAAAAGGCAACTACAACTTTTAATTTTTACGAATGTTTTTATTAGCAAAAGATAAACGTAACTTATAAATTAGCTTACGTAACGCACTTTTGTAATCTCAGGTTTTTATTACATATATGAGGGGTTCACCCCCTCGTCAAAACCTCGCTCTTTACACTAAAGCTTAAATTTTGTCCCAATTCATTAAGAATGACCCCTGAATCACAAAAACCGTAGAATGAATAGTTGAAATCACTAAAAATAATTTAGCGTAGAGAGCGGGGAATTAGGAGGAGGTGAGCCCCTCATATGCGTAATAATTTCTGTTCCTTTTAAGCTTTAATGCTGCTCCTTACTTCCAGTTGAAAAAACTTTACATATTTATTTTTTCATTGTTTTTTTTTCAAATAATGCTAGAAAATCCTGCGCTCCCTTCATGGAAATTTTCTTCCCCCATGACAAATTCCTCAAAGGAAAGATCCCCCAACATATCCCCCTCTTGACAACTCCTCCCCCAACCAAAAAGTCCCCCTGAAAACGTCTGTACACTTCCCAATAACGATTACTATATGCAAGCACTGGTCAAAGTTTGTAACTTGTAGCCCCTCCCACGGGGACTGTGGGGGAGTAAGTCGTCCCCAGAAACATAGTTATAAGGTTTTTTTGACTACGCTGAATAAAATGGCTATCTCAGAATTTTGATCCGTTGATTTTGGGAAAACAATTAGCGTGGGAGGGGGCCTAGGTGCCCTCCAATTTTTTTGGTCACTTAAAAATGGCACTAGAGCTTTTCATTTTCGTTAGAATGAGCCCTCTCACAAGATTCTAGGACCACTGGGTGGATACGATCACCCCTGGAAAAAAAAACAAAAAAAAAAACAAACAAACAAATAAACACGCATCCGTGATCTGCCTTCTGCCAAAAAATACAAAATTCCACATTTTCGTAGATAGGAGCTTGAAACTTCTACAATAGGGTTCTCTGATACACTGAATCTGATGGTGTGATTTTCGTTAAGATCGTATGACTTTTAGGGGGTGTTTCCCCCTATTTTCTAAAATAAGGCAAATTTTCTCAGGCTAGTAACTTTTGATGGGTAAGACTAAACTTGATAAAACTTATATATTTAAAACCAGCATTAAAATGCGATTCTTTTGATGTAGCTGTTGGTATCAAAACTCCATTTTTTAGAGTTTTGGTTACTATTGAGCCGGGTCGCTCCTTACAAATCTACAAAAAGGAAGCAGATATAAGCTTTAGCCAATAGAAAGTACCTAGTTGATTTACATAATTAATAATTTCATGTAATTATTTACATAAAAAATCTTCATGTACTTCTTTGTTCGTTGTAAACCTTTTTTATTCTTTAGATGAGTACATTCTAAGACCAAACTGACTATACACGGCGTTTGACAAGAAACAAAAAAAAAACAAAGCAAAGTCTAAAGATAATTGAGAAACACGATAGGAAAATGAAAAAAAAAACTGACAAAATATGAAGAGGAACAAAAATAATTGAGAAAGTAAGAAAGAATAATTGAGAAAGGGGGCAGCTGATTTAACGAAACACATATATAAAGACATTCTAAACGGTGGCCGGCGTATACCCTCCCCCCCCCCCCCGCGGAAAATACCCTAGTGTGGAAAATAAGGCTTTTCAAACTTGCGAATTTTATTTGAGTTTTGTTTCATTATTTTCCGTAGGGAGAAGGAATTTTGGTACTTATATATTATACGCCACTCACTCAAGTTTACACCGTGTAGAACTCACGAGAACAAACCGGTTTCTTCGCTAGTTTCCTTCAGCTTAGCGCGAAACAAGACAAAGACAAGTGACATAATAGACGGGAAATATATAATTTGGGATATATATTTGCATGTAAGGGGAGGGGGTGAAGTATTTGGACAGTTTGAAGTCAGAAAACAATTCTTACTCAATAATGTGCAGAAAAACTGTACCTAACAAATTTTGCATCCAGACCCGCTATACTTTACCCCCCCCCCCTTTAATGTGAAAACACATAACCTAAATTTGTTTCTAAAGTAAAGAAGAAACTAACGAAAAAACCACTTTTTTCTCGAGTTTTACACATCGTGAACTTGAATGAGTGGCGTGTAATACACAAGTACCAAAATTTTTCATGCTGAGAGCCAGCACGGAATTATTTGAAATCGATCAGGAATTAAATTTAAGAAAGCAAGTTTTTTAACTGAAAGTAAGAAGTAACATCAGAACTTGAAACGAACAGAAATTATTGCGTATATGAAACGAGTTGCACCTTCCATAAGGCCCTTTACGCCAAAGTTTTGACTTTTTGTCCTAATTCTCTATGAACGATTCCTGAAACACAATGGCCGTTTAATAAGAACAATAAGCATCGCTCTAAAATTCTATAAAAAAAAAACTTTAACGTAAAGAGCGACGCCTAGATCCATTTTAAACAGAGATACTGGGGATATTTTTGTAAACCCAACTTGTGATATATTAATACAAAGAGAATCAATTAACATCCTTTTTCATTTTGAACCCAGTAGCAACAAAATCAGGTCAATAGAAAGGACGCATTAATTCCCAGGGAAAGAACTCTTGCGAAATCTAATTTTTTAAAGTCTTTCTTTTGTTTAACTCAGTACTTGTTTCAATCTTTTCTTTTGTATTGTTATAATTTATTGAAAAGGTTTGTTTTATATTTAACTGTTTTTCCTTCCATCTCTTTTTTGAGCACCAAGGACGGCTTGATGGAAGCCCCTGTCGAAATATCTGCTATTTCCATTGCTTTTCTATTTTCTATTTTTTCTATTTTCATTGCTTTTCTTCCGCTGGCTAAAAAACAACCTTATTTTCGTGTCTCAATTATTTTTATAGATGTTTTTTCTTCATTTTTTCGGCCAAACGTCAATCTTTTGATATAATCAACTGTTACAAATTTTTGTTTCTTCTCTACATCTAATTTCATCCTTTTTTTCTTTCTTGTTCCACTAAGTTTTATGTAAATGGTGGGTAAATAAATCCTTATTATATAATTTATATAACAAAAAAAATGGTTTTAATATCACAAGACAGTCTTCACTCACCTGAAAAAATGGACTACAAGCAGATAACACTACTTTATGGACCTGCATATGTTTACCTTCAGCAGCAACTGTACAGTCAATTAAAGCTTCATTTCGGAATAGCTCAGAAAACACTGAGGCAAAATTTGTCAAATGGTCATTCCAACGTAGACAATAATGCTGGAGTCCTCCAGACTGCCCTTCACTGTTAGATGACATGGTAAAACGATTGAAAATGCTCTAAGATGCACAAGCAAGCATTCATTGATATTATTGCCCTAGAAAGTATAAACATTATAACCATTTCTTTTGATTGGCTAAGTCTAGAATATTATTTTGTATTTGGTTTTAATAGTATACTATTAATACTTACAAAGGCACTAGATATAGCAATTTTTTTCCAATGAGGCGCTTAAACAACTCTCTATGGTGTTGCAGTGCTGGTGGCAAAAAAAAATCAAAAAAAAAGAAGAAAAAAGAAACAGTGCTACCCAAAATGTGTTTTCTGTGTATGGGAAGGCAACTTTGTCGATTTCTTTGACATTTTCAATGAAAATACCAAAAAAGACATTTTTCAAAAAAAAAGTATTTTTGAAAATCATGGTGGGGCGAAATCTAAGGGGCACACGCCCCAGTACCCTCCCGCAATCAGATACCACTGATCACAAACTGTTGACATTTATGTGGCTACAGATTCTCAACAAATATTTATTATCTTAAATCACAGTTGCCAGCAATGAGGACGAATCCTGTAGATACCAGTCAATGATGATGGTGAATCATCTCTTTGGATGCATCCTAAACTGTGTACCGTGGCTTGTTGCATCAATCTCTGTTAACACCTGACTTAAAGGCTTCAATACTAGAGGACATGACTGTATTTGGTCTAAGGGAGTTCCATAGGCCAACCACACGATTGGAGAAAAAATTTGTTTTGCAGCCCAGTATTAGCACATTTTCAGTAAAACTTCAGGATGTACCCTCTTTTTCTTGAAAGACTGTCCATCTGGAACAGATTAGGGATGATTTAAAGGTTACAGGTCAAATTATAAGCCAATTATTCATCCCCACACCTATGTTAGTATGTAACTACTACTACTGCTAACTCACTGCAGCACCAAGCTGCCTGAGGCCAACACAGCTACGCATGTTCCTCCTCCAACCTAATTTTTTCAAAGCCTCCCTTTTTACACCCTCCCAGGAAGTTCCCATTTCCTTAAGATCTTTATCTATGGCATCCTCCCACCCCAGACAAGGACGACCTGCTTTCCAAGTAACCCCAGACGGTTGGCCAAAAAGGATAATCTTTGGCAATCTGTCATCCTTCATCTGCAGAACATGGCCTAGCCATCTCAACCTTTCTTTCATTATAGCCCTAGAAAGCAGGATTGAACCGCATTTTTTGTACAACCTACTGTTTTAAATACAGTCAGTCAGTCGGGTACCCAGAACAATCCGTAGGCAATTTCTCTGGAAACACCTAGTAAATTTTTGTCCACTTTTCAGAGTGCCCATACTTCAGAGTCATATTTCACAACTGTCATCACTGTAGGTTCCAATATTCTAATCTGGGTTTGTAGACTTATCTTCCTATTCTTTCAAACTTTTTTGAACTGTGAAAAAACACCCTGAGCCTAAGCTACTCTATCTTTAATATCTTCAGTGCTCCCACCATCCTTATTGAAAATACTACCAAGGTAAGTGAAGCTGCCCACCTGATCAGTCCATCAAAATGACCCATATAAAGGGGGATAGAACACAACCCTGCTAAACTCTGATTTAATACAAAACCAATTGCTAACCTCATTTCCTACCTTAACTGCAGTAGTATTATTCTTGTACATAGCACAAACCACTTTAATGTATTTGTCTGGCATACCATGTAAGGATAAGATCTTTGCAAAAGCTCTTCTATCAACAGAATCAACCATATTTAAGAAACTCATTTATCACACTATCAGCAACTGGAGCCTTATTATTTTTTAATCCTTTTAGTACTGTTGCTAATCCTACCTCAAAAAACAAATCTTCCTTCACATCCAAGGTATCACAAACTTTTTCATTTTCATATATATCTTTTCCTGCAACTTTATCTTGGTTTAGCATATTCTCAAAAAGTTCCGCCCATCTCTCTAACTCTTTCCTTATCACTAATTGTTGTCCCATTCCAATCTTTAACTGGGACTAATCCAGACTGACTACTCCCTCTCAATTTATTAACATGGAAGTATAATATTTTACTATTATGCCATCTAGCTGCATCTTCCAGATCCTCAGTAATTTTATCCATGGCCTTCACTTCACATCACCTTATTTCCTATATTTATGTTTCCTTCACTTTTTTTAAATTCCTTTTGTTTTCATATGATCTATCACTCAGATAATTCTTGAACAAACCCCTTCTACTCTTTATTAAACATAAAGCTTTTTTCACTAATATTCCTAGTTGTAGTCTTAACAGTCTTCCTTAAGATACCATTAGCAGCTTCACAAATTGTTTTTCTAAAATTGTTCCATTCATCTTCCACATTGTCAAATTTTACTCTCTCAAGTTTAGCATTCAACTGTTCCTGGAAGGTTTCTCTCAAATTTTCATCTGGGTGTCTACCAACATCATAACTTTCTAGGAGGTATTTACCCTTCTGAAATCTCAGCTTTAAATGAACCTTAGCCACTACTAGATTGTGATCTTTACTTTTAACATCAATAACAGCACTCCTCCATGCTAGTCTTTTGTTTACAATAACATAATCAATAAGGTTTGCTGTGTTACCATCATGTGAATATCATGTCAACTTATGGGCCATTTTACTACCAAACACTATATTGGTTATAACTAGGTTGTTATACCTACAAAATTGCAAAAGTCTTTGCAGTATGGTAGAAAAGGGCAAGTTTTGGAAACCCCCTATACATTTTTTACTCACTACTGTACAAATTCCAGGATTGATTGATCTAGCTTGTTAACTGGAGCAACAATGGACATCCAAAATTCTACTTTAGGTCAGATCAGGCCCTTTAGGAGCTTAGTAATCACTGCTGGGACTTACTCCAGAATGTTCTCTTTAGTATACCAAAAGTTTGGTTGGCTTTGCCTACAACAGATTGCTTGTGTAAACTGAATTTGCTTGTCCAAACCAAAATTCCCACAAATTTTTAGCAGCAACTAGTTGTGAGTAGCTGTTTAGAAAAAACTATCACTGAACTCCATAAGCTATTGAGCATTATTGGCTCCAAAGTATATGACATTACATTGTTGATATTAAATTCTGGTTGCTAGATTTTTGCCCACATTGAGAGTGCATCAAGATCTGCTTGGAGTTCTTAGGTGCTTTTGGGGGTTATAAATCAGACCAATTAATTTGGAATCATCTGCACATTAGCAAGTTTTATTCTTTATGATTGAGGCTGCATCATATATAAGAATATTAAATAAAGTTGGCTGTAACTGTCAGATTATTATTGAAGTAACTGTTAAGAGTAATGCAATTACAGAGTATTTTATGTACTATCCAGGCATAAATAAATGTTTTGAATGAAAATTCAATACTCTGCAACCCAACACAAACACTCCCCCTAGAAGAAAATATCTAAAAATTCAATATTTAGTAATACTTCAAAAATTAGAGTGTTTTAAAAGCATAAACAATGTTCATTTCAGACCCCTGGAGGCCAAATTCTAAGCTCTGTGCAATGGGCATCCATGAAGATGTTGTCAACAGGACAATGCAATTTCTTACCAATAGAAAGCAGGTGGTAAGGGTATTTAGAGATGGTGGATCAATCTTCTTTTCAGAATCAGCAGATGTAAAAAGTGGAAAACCCCAAAGAATGGTTTTGGGTCCAACTTTATTTAATATTTTCATCTGCCTTTAACCATAGAGAACAAAACTTGTTTGTATGTGGAAGATTCCAAAATAATCTGTCCTGTCAATGAACAGTGGAAAACTCCAAGGAATGGTTTTGGGTCCAACTTTGTTTAATATTTCTATCTGCCATCAATCATAGAGAACAAGAATCATAGAGAACAAGAATCATAGAGGAACTTGCTTGTATGTGGAAGATTCCAAAATAATTTGTCCTGTCCATGACCCACAATGTGCCATAGCCATCCAAGCTGATCCTGATGTACTTTCAAAGTGGGAAAAATCCAGGCAGCTTGAATTTAATACCTGCAAATGCAGAGTCATTCACTTTGGAGCAAAGAGCTCTCTGTGCCAAAATTTTAAGGAATACAACAATGGCTCAAAACAGCCATTCATACAAAGTCATAGTGAAAAAGATCTGGAAATATTGGTTGATGATAAGCTTAAGTTAAATTTTCACACATAGTCTGTAGCAGCCAGAGCCAACCAAACTTTTGGTTTAACAAAAAGAATGTTCTGCAGCTGATCACTAAGCTCTTAAAGAGCCTGACCAGACCAAAATTAGAATTTGGGATGTGTATTGCAACTCTAACCAATAAGGATGAATCAGTGAATTACTCTGGAATCAGTATAATGATATGAAACTAAAAACAATAAAGTAATTTCAACATCTTCCATATCCTACCCAAGTATATAAGCTGATGTTACCATCTCTCACTTATAGACAGAGGCAAGGAGATGTATTAATGACATACAAGTTAATACATGACCAGTGTGTGATCCCTAACCTGTTCCAGAGAGTAAGTTCACAGAGTACTAGAGGCTATTCCTTGAAGCTTTACTGAAAACGTGCTAATACCAGACAGCAAAATAAAATCTTTTCTGATCACATAATCAATCCATGGAGCCCCCTTGGCCAGAATGTAGTTAGTCTCCCAGTGTTAGAGACTTCCAGTCTGGAGTTGACAAAGACTGGGAAAATACCTTCCCACAGTATTTTTTAGGCCTTGGATCCATCACTAAAAACTTCATTTTCCTAACTTATCATTTTTCCAAGATAGGAAGAAGTAGCTGAACTAGCAATTTTACCTAAAATGACATTATGGATCAACTATGGACAACAGTAAGGTGAAAAGATAATGCAAAGCAAAATATTCCCAAAAAATCTCACAGGAACCAATTAAGACTCTGAATTCATTCATGAATGTTTTAGGCTACTTTTCTCTCAGCCTAAAATATTTTCTAAGACAAAAAAAAATAAAAACTTATCATTTTTGGTATATAATTACCTTAAATCACATTTGCCAGCAAGATAAGGTGGTAGATCCTCCTGTAGGTTCTTGCTGGTGGTGAGTGATGTAATTATGTTGGCTTAGCTTCCCAGTCTAGCCTCCACTCAGCCCTCTCCCAGTCCCTGTTGACTCCAGCCTTGAAGGAGTTGGGAGTCTCAGCTTGGATGGTAGACTCAGATAGGCTATTTTAGAGGGGGACCACCTGAATGGAAAAGAAGCCATGTCCTTCCCTTCTCCAACATCCAGGCAGGTGAAGCTTCAGACTGTGACCTCTTGAATTGTTAGCCAGGGAAGGGGTGAAGATATGGTTCAGGTGACCAGATTTGAAAATTTTGCATGCCATGATCACATCTCCTCCATATCTTCAATATGTGAGGGTTGGAAGTCTCAGAGACCTTGGGCAATCCTGGTAGGAGCATTATTTAGGCCACAGACCAGTTTGGCTGCTCTCCTTAGAACACTTTCAAGGGCTCTTGTGTCTGTTTTATTTTGGGGGAAGGCCAAAGTCAAGCCAAACTCAAGGTGGGGACAGACAAGGGATTTATAAAGTTTTGTAACCATATATGACTTTCTGGTTACAAAAGAGCACTTAATGAGTCCAAGAGCATGATTAGCTTTTACAACCTGAGCCTGAGCCTGAGTGTGGCTGTGGAATTTTAAACCCTTGTCCACAATGACACCTAAGTCTCTCAAGCATTTTAAGGGAGGGCCTGGGGTAGAGTTAAAGTGAAAGTAACAGTAAATTTGATTATAGACTGGAGTAAGCTAGGGATACCACCAGATAGCTAATTTGACAGTGTATACAGCCTATATACAAATCTTTAAAGTAGCCAACTAGCTAACCAGTATTATGAGCCTAGGAAATATAAGGAAACATGTTAAGAAAACTATTCTTACTCCATAACATGAAGATAAAATCAAAGGCCTAGTTAAAATGGAAAGAACCTTTATTTCTGCTAGTTTTCTTTAGTTTTCCAAAGGAATTCATGAATCTCTTATATATTTACAGGGTATATACACCCACTACCTTAAGGTGCAAAAACATACCAAAAATTACATCCTAAATCTAAATATGACATTAATTTGCATCACAAATGAACTTTACCCACCTAATACTTATAGGATGGTGGATGTTCAGGTGGGCTATCACAGTTTTTCTGAATTAAATAAAGCAAGAATTTCGTTATTATAGTTTAATTCAGAAAAGTTTATGGATAATCGCGTTACCAGAATGTCAAAGAGATTTAGTCCAGAAATTAATTATTTAGGCTTAGATGTTTTTCTAGTTGTGGTGCTGCTGTGACTTATGAGAATGTTCTGAAAAATAAAACTTCCTGTGAACCATTTATGGGACTTACCTATGGGTTCTTGCCTTTAGCAATGAATAATCTTACTAGTATGTTCTTGGTCTAAGTAACTTTTGATTTCAATGAGGTTTTCATTTGAAATTCGGCTAATTTTAAATTCTACTTTAACGTAAATGGATAAACGGGACAAAATCATCAAAAACATGGGGTACTAGTAAGTTAATATAGATAGAAAACATTTCAATTAAGGTTTTGAAATGTTTTTGGAACAAAAAATACACACTTTGTAATAAGAAATTACGAAAAATATGGATGTATTTTCCCAATTTTGCTGAGAACATAAGCTGATTGGTAAACTTTTGTCAAAGCCTTATCTTTGCATTTTCTGCGTTAGCCGAAACTGCAAAGATAACTTCTTGCTGTTATACAAATAAAAAAAAGGGAGAAAACCTTCGAACTCATGGCAATCGAAACTGTGTTTTAGGACAAAATTAACTTATACCTCTACCGTCCAAGCACCTGTACAGAAAAGTTGCCTATAATGCATTACTATCTGTAATAACTTTTCTTTATTTGCCAATCTTTCCTTTGTAGCTAATCAGAGGTTAATAAAAAAAGAAAAAATAGCCCTTGCATATACAATTTCAAATAAAAGTAATTAGCGCAAATATGATTATTTAATACTTTTTCTACTTTCATGTATTCTTAATTGTTATTGCAATTTTTATGTTCTTAGTGAGATTTCTAACTGTTGAAAGTAAATTTTTCCAAGGGCACATCGCTTTCATAAAAGGAAAATGATTTTATGGCACGTTGATGGTTTAAAAAGCTGTATCTCCTCGTTGATGCGCAATATTTCTTCTTATAGAATTCTATAAGTTCTTGGAAATGAAGCTTAACATTCGTTCTTACGACATATCATTTGCAACAGATTCTGAAAATGGATAATTCTTCCGGATTTGGTCTGTTGTTGTGGGCTTTTTTGAGCTGTTCCACCTCTTCCTCGCTAATTTATCTAGTATGGGCTTCCTCCCCTTAGTTGCACAAATTTTTTTGGCGTCAACATATAATGAGTCGGAAGTAATAGGCTTGAGATTGTATGTGGAGGATTTCGACTCTTGTTGATAGAAGAGCATCGTAAAATTTGAGAAACCACGTTGTAACAATATGGGTGCTGAATTGCTGACAACCTAAATTCTATTGTAGGTCATACGGACTTCTTGCTGTCCAATCATAAGCCAGCTTAAGCGCCTCGTGTAGACTCGAGAAGATGTGTCGGTCTCCTTCTTTCACTGATTCTTGGGTCATTTCTTTTCCTGCGGCCAAAATAATTTCAATGATTTAAAGAATATGAAAATTAAAACCTGAAATGTTACAACGTTAAAAAATAAGTTTCTTGTTGATGTTTCGACTGACGAATTTAGACACTTTGACCAATTAAAAGTTTAAGAAACTCATATCCTATTTGTAGGAACATGAAATTAAGTGATATAGAATAATTTACTAGCGCAGCAAGGATTGGACACATAGACAGGGAAGGATGGGGTATTATTCAGCTCATGATGAATAAGGAAGCTGAAAAGCCCTGTTTAAGCCGGGAAGGTATTAATGATAGAATACTAATCGCTTTTTTTTTAAACTCAAACTTCAGAGTATCAGCTATAATAGTATATGCCCCTATAGAACCTACGGACAGAGATACTAGTGTCTCCGATGAAATTTTTCTTACAGTTACAGGAGCAAATAGACAGGGTCCCAGTTAGAAATAGGGTCTTTTTATTAGGAGAGTTTAATGCCCAGTTGGGTGGAAACAGGGATAGAAGATATAATAGTATAGCTGAATTTAATGAAGGAAAAAGAAACAGTAATGGCTACAGACTGTTGCAATTTTGTATGTATAACAATCTTACTGTAACCAACACGGTGTTTGGTCATAAGATAGTCCATGAGTTACAATGGTATTCACATGATGGTAAGACAACATACCCTACTGATTAAGTTATTGTAAACCGAAGACTGACAGGATCAATACAAGATACTAGGGTATATAAGAGTACTGTTATTGATGTTAAAAATAAAGAACATCATCTAGTAGTGTCTAGGGCTAATTTAAAGCTAAAATGTCGGAAGGATAAATACCTTCCCAGAAGTTTTGATGTTGGTTGACTCAAGGATAAGAATTTGAAAGAAACTTTCCAGGAACAGTCGAGTACTAAACTGGAGAGTTTAAAATTTGACAGTGTGGAAAATGGATGGAATACTTTTAGGAAAACAATTTGTGAAGTTACTGAAGATGTTTTAGGGAAGAATGTTAGTACCGCAGCTAGGAATATTATTGAAAAAGCTTTATGTTTAATAGAAAGGATAAGGAACTAGTACAAGAATTTTCTGAGTGATAGATCATATGAAAACAAAGAGAATGTGAAGAAAGTGGAGAAAGTATTAAAATATCGACTAAGGAGGTGTGAAGTGGAGGCCACGGATAAAATTGCCGAGGATAGGAAATATGCAGCTTGAATGCATAATAGTAAAATATTGTACTGGCATGTTAATAAATTAGGAGGGAGTAGTCAATCCGGACTTATCCCAATGAAAGATTGGAACGGGCTACAATTAGTGATAAAAAAGGAGTTAAAGAGAGATGTGCAGAACATTTTTTAAATGCGCTAGATAGAGACAGAGTTACAGGACAAAATATAAAGGAAAATAAAAAAGTTTGTGATACTTGGCTGTGAAGGATGATTTTTTTTCTGAGGAAGAATTAGCAACAATACTAAAAGGATTAAAAAATAATAAGGTTCCAAGTGTTGATAGTGTGGTAAATAAGTTTCTTAAATATGGTGACTCTGTGGCTAGAAATAAATTACCGAAGATTATGAATATGAGTTTTCAAAAAGGGGAAGTATCTAAGGATTTTAGGAAAACCCTAATTAAACCGCTGTATAAGAAAGGTTTCAAGAGTGAATGTGGTGACTATCGAGGCATTAGTCTGGTCTCTGTAGGTAGAAAATTACTCAGTAACATGATTCGTTTTAGACTGAGTGATGATATAAACAAAGTTTAAGAGAAGAACAGTACAGTTTTAGAAAAGGTAGAGAATGTGTTGACCAAATTTTAACTCTTAGGTTAGTAATTGAGAATTGATTAAGTTATCAAACACCTTTGGTCCTGAATTTTATAGATTGTGAGAAATCTTTCGATTCTGTTGACAGAAGAGCTTTAGCGAAGGTCTTATCCTTATATGGTATACCAGACAAATAACATTAAAGTGATTAGTTTTATTGACGAGAATAGCACTGCTGCTGTTAAAGTAGGAAATGAGGCTAGCAGCGGGTTTTATGTTAAATCAGGAGTTAAGCAGGGTTGTGTTCTATTGCCCTTCATATGGATAATTTTGATGGACTTAGTTTTAAGAAGCACAGGAAAGGCAATAGGCGACTACGGAATAAAAAGGGGAGGAAAAAATCTCCTGGACTTATAATTGTACTTATGCTTTAAGCGTTCTAGATAAATTTTTTAGTAAAATGAATAAACTTACAAAGGTTTTGAGAAATCAGGGTGCGAGAATAAGTTTGAAAATTAATATTAAGAATACTAAGTCACTAGGGCTAGGAACAAGTGAACATGAAAATATTCATTGGATAACGAGAAGATTGATTAGGTGGACAGATTCACTTACCTTAGTTGTATTATTAGTAAAGACGGTGGTAGCAGCGAAGATGTTAAAAGTAGAATAGCCAAGGCTCTGGGTGTTTCTTTTTCACAGTTAAAAAAAGTTTGGAAGAATAAGAAGATAAGTCTCCAAAGTAAAATTAGGATATTGGAAGCTACAGTGATGACAGTGGTCAAGTATGACTCTGAAGCAAGGGCAATTCGAAAAGCTGGTGAAGATTTGCTAGATATTTTTCAGATAAATTGTCTACGGATTATTCTGGGTACCCGTCTGACTTACCATATTTCTAACAATAGGCTGTAGGAAAAGTGTGGTTTAATCCCATTTTCTGGGGCTATAAAAAGAGAAAGGTTGAGATGACCTGGGCACGTTCTGTGGAGGAAGGATGATAGATTGCCGAAAGTTTTCCTTTTCGGCCAACCGTCTAGGGCTAAACCAAAAGCAGATTGACCACAGCTGGGGTTGGGAGGATGTCATTAAGAAAGATTTAAATGAAGTGGGAACTTCTTGGGAGGATATAAGAAATGTAATCTTTGAATAGATTGGGATTGAGGAGGAACGGGAATCAAAAATTTTGGTGACCAAGTTTGGCAGCTGTAAAGTAGTAAGAACACCATTATCGTGTCAAATATTTGCAATGTTTTAATGGACTTGCTGTTTATTCTATAGGGGCTCTCTGCAGGACATAAACACCCCACCCCTTCGTAAAAGAAACGTGTGTTCTTGATTTATCTATAGTGCTGCAATAGAATTTATTGGAGGTCCAAGGTATCACAAATTCAGAAGAGAGAATAATAAGGACTTTTTTTCCAAGACAGTGAATGAACAAAGCGCATCTGAATATATCGAATATTATTTACCTCTAACTAATCAGAAGGAGTTAAGATCACCTTTGACAGGATTCTCCTAAAATTCAAACGCTTGCACCTTCTTTGCTACTTGTACACAAAGGTTTTGCTTTCTGTTGGATTACATAAGGTCCAATGGGTTCACCTACTGGATTGATAGGTCATCAAGTGAACGTTGTAACTCTTGGATCGGATCATAAGGCAAATCTGTATCTTCAAAACAATCTAGATTGGCTACTGAAAGGCAAGGATTTATTATAATTCCTTAGTATTTCTCAATAACAATAGGGGTACAATCCATGAAAGAGTGGGGCTGGGGTTTTGCTATTGACCCATCCCACTCCCCTAACCGTAAAAGTTTAAGGCCTTTTGCATCATTTGTTCTTTACTGAAAACGAATTTATTACAGATATTTTCTTTTATGATTACAACATTGGAAAATGAAAATTGCAGTGAAATAAAATATTAAATTACTCAGTGTCCAGCAATTAATATCATTATATACCAAATACTTAGTTTATTTTCATTTCTTCATTGAAGTTATCTTGATTATAATAGTGAATTATTTTTTATTTGTCGATGAAGTCTTAAAAAAAGCCCATCTCTCAAGACATATATATTTTTTATATAAAACACAACTGGCGTAATAAGCTTTCATCTTTTACCACTAGGGGAGGGGGAGGGGCAGTAGTCAAACTCTTGTTTGTAGTGTGTTATTGTTTGTTTTAAGTTTAATTGGATATTCAATTTAATTTACGCTTGCTTTAAGGTTTATTTACTCATTTTTATTAGCGTCTGTTATCTCTATGTTTGCTGTGATTGTTCATGTAATGTCTATTCATTTTGGGTTTAATTATTTTTGGTCGTTGTGAATTCAAATTTTATTGGAACTTATGTCTACTGGTCTTAAGCTTAATATTGCTCCTTGCCTTTCTTTGGAAAAATTCTTTTTCAGAAAGTTTCTCTAATTTGCCCGAACAAAAAACCTCTTTTTACACCTTCCCAGGAAGTTTCCATTTCCTTTAAATCCCTCTATTAAGATTTTCCTCGGTCTCAACCACGAAGGAATAGCCTTTCGCTTAGCCCCAGACTATTGGCTAAAAAGGAAAATTTTTGGCTGTTTGTCATTCTTCATCCGCAAAACGTGCTCTAGTGATTTCAAACTTTTTCTCATTATAGCCCTAGAAAGTGGGATTAAAACACACATTTGGCATAGCCTACGAAATATTTGTTTGAAATGCGGTCAGTCATCCGGATACCCAAGACAATACGTAAGCAATTTCTCTGGATAACATCTAGCGAATATATCTAATCTTTGTTTACAGACTTATCTTCCTATTCTTCCAATTTTTTTTTTAACTCTGAAAAAATGCACTGAGCATTGGCTATTTTTTACTGCTCCCACCGGCTTTACTAATATTGCTACCAAGGTAAGTGAAGCGGTCCACCTGATCAGTCTTTACGTTATCCAGCATCACCTTTTCATCTTCACTTACTCATAGCCTTAGTGACTTAGTCTTATTAACAATAATTTTTAAGCCTTTTCTAGCACTCTGAACTCACAAAACCTCTAAAAGTTCATTAATTTTGCTCACACTTTCATCTACGATGCTTATATCATCAACACAATCTAGGTCCAGGAGAGTTTTTCCTTGCCCATTTGAGTCCATGGTCTTTCATTGCCTTTCCTGTGCTCCTTAAGACAAAATCCATCAAAATTATCTATATAATGGGGGATAAAACATAGTCCTGCTTAGATCCTAGTTTGAAACGAAACCGGCCACTAATCTCATTTCTTAGCTTACCCACAGCAGTCTCGCAAATGGCAGAAATCACTGTAGTGTATTTGTATGGTATACCTTTCAAGGGTAAGATAATCGCTAAAGCTCTTTTGTTGACAGAATCGGACGATTACTTATAACCTACAAAACTGAGGACCTAGGGTGTTTGAAAACTCAAGCACTTCTTAATTATTAACCTAAGAGTAAAAATTTGGTCGACACATCCTCTGTCTTTTCTAAAGCCGCACTGTTTTTCTCTTATAACTTTGTCTTCAGTATATCTCATTCTAAAAAGAATTATATTACTAAGTAACTTGCTACCTATATGACTTTGACAAATGCCTTGATAATTAATAAATTCACTCTTATTATCTTCTTATACAGTGATTTAATTAATGTTTTCTAAAATCGCCAGATACTTTAAACTTTTCAAAAATCATAATCGTAATCTCTCAATAGCTTATTTCCAGCATTAGAGCAACCATATCGAAGAGAAAAATTTACAACATTGTCAACACCACGAGCTTTATTATTTTTCGATTCTTTTAGTACTTTCGCAAATATTTTTCTCATAAACCAAATCTTCCTTCACATCCAAGGTATCACAAACTTTTTCATTTTCCTCTGTATCCTTTTCTGCAGCTCTATCTTCTTTTTGCGGATTCTCAAAATATTCTACCCATCTCAATTTAATTCTTTTCTTATCACTAATTGTGGCCTGTTCCTATCTTTAACTGGGAAAAGTGCGGATTGACTAATCCCTCTCAATTTATTAGCATGCCAGTACAGTATTTTACTATTATGTCGTCTAACTGTAGCTTTCAGATCTTCGGCAATTTTATCCATGGCTTCCACTTCACACCTACTTAGCTCATAGTTTAATACTTTCTCCACTTTATTTTCATTTGTTTTTTTTTCATATGATCTATCACTCAGATAGTTGTTATACCCCTCCTCCTGTCTATTAAATGTAAAGCTCTTTTACTAATATTCCTAGCTGCACTCCTATCTTTCTTCCCTAAGACACCATCAGCAATTTCACAAATTGTTTTCTTAAAATTATTCTACCCATCATACACATCATAAAATTTCAAACTCACCAATTTAGTGTTCAGCTGTTCCTGGGAAAACTATCTCCAATTTTTATCCTGGTGTTACCATAACCATAACTCCCCAGGAGTTTGTTATCCTTCCGAAATTTTAGCTTTAAATTAACCCTAGGTAATAGATGGTAATCTTTAGTTTTAACATCAATAACAGCACTTTTAAATACCCTAGCATTTTGTCTTGATCCTGCCAGTCTTCAGCTTACAATAACAAGACCGATTAGAGTTGATATCTTACCATGATGTGAATACCATGTTAAATTATGGGCTATTATGTGACCAAACAAATAGATTATTATACATACAAATTTGCAGCAATCTCTGTACCCATCACTTGCTTCTTTTCCCAAACAAAACTATCTTAGGCTAGGATACCACCTATCCCTATTTCTAATGGCCTGGGAGTTAAAATCACCTAATAAAAACACCATATTTCTACCTGGGTCCCTGTCTATTTCCTTTTGTAACTGTAACTAAATTTTATCTAAGTCAGTAGTATCTCAGTCGGTCGGTTTTAATGAGACAAATACCACTATAACTGACACCCTGAACTTCTCAGTCATAAAATGAGTGATAACTATTCTATTATTAATACCTTCCCAACATTAACAAGAGTCAATAGCTTCCTTATTTATCGTAAGCCCTACTCCCTGTCTATTTGCCTCATCCTTCCTTCCTCTGTAAATAAATTCATGAATGAAGCATGAATTCCTAATTTCATGCTTCCTATCATTGGGATACGAGTTTATAAAACTCATAATAAGTCCAGTTCAAATTGTCTGAATTCGTAAGTCATAATGTTAATACCATGGTTATTTTTAACGTCGTAACATCCCAAGTTTCGATTTTACTATTCTTTAAATCACCGAAATTATTTTGGACTCAGGAAAAGCAATGGTCCAGAATACCAGTGCTGGACGGAGACCAACACATCTTCCAAAGTCTACACTGAAGTGCTTGAATCGGCTCTGAACCGGACAGCAAGAAGTTCATCGAGCTCCATTATGAATGGAGGCATTGTGCAATCCTAAGGTCATCTTGGTCACAACATGGTTTTCGGCACTGGACGATGCTCTTCTATCAGCAAGAGTTCGAATCCCGAAGAGATAGTCTTTAGCCTATTACTTCGGACTCATCATATGGTCATGTCTACAAATATTATACAATTATGGGGAGGTAACCCACAGTTAATAGATAAATTGGCTAGGAAGAGATAGGAAAATATTAGAGACAAATGAGCCGTAAGAAAATTTTCCTCGCATTTCAAATGAATAGCATCGACTTGGTCAATACCAGATGAATGTTTCCATTATAATTTTTTGATCGTATCTCAGGACCACAAAATATTCATCGAGCTGAGTATCCAGAAATTGATCCAAGGCTACTTCATAAGATGGCTCTATGATGGGATCAGGGACAGGAAGCTCAGATTCATATTATGCATACAATTCCGCTTCTGGAATTTCAGCTGAGGCCGTTGGCAAAGAAAGGGGTGCTGAGGGAGAGAAAAATTTAAATTCCATGTTTCAATCTTGGTTTGAACGGGCAGAATAGCTATTAATCAGATCTCTACGATGCCGAGCAAGAGTTTTGGAAAACTTCCGTTTTGAAGAGATTTGTATGTCATTCATATACCCAATAGTAGGGTGCCGTCACTGTTTCTATATAGAAAACCAAAACTTTTCTTGTCCACATGATGTAAGAAGCTCTGGATTTGTGTACAATCCAGGAACGGCTCCTTTGAAGACACGTTGCATTGCGACAGCTTATTTTTTGGCAAGGCGAAGGGCATTAAATACTTCATCACAGTATATATCAAAACAAATCAGGACTTTATTCCTAAGAATAAAGGATGGAGGTGAAATGGGACATTAATTTTACTTAGAATTGAGTCAAACGATTCGGGGAACTGAGTTTGGTTAATTTTTGACCAATTACGACGATACAGCTGAGCTGAAGAATCATGTACTAGTGTACAACTTTGAGAAACCCAAGATCCGCACACAGACAGTTCAAGTTATGGGTAAGATATCAGACAGCTGATAATCAAATATAATGTTAACTTTATCGCCTATCAGATTTAAAGATACAGCGAGGTTATCCAAACTAGAGCTTCGTGAAGAAATGTGAATATACGTAAATCGGACATTTTGTATAATAAATGCAAAAATTCACTAAATAATCCCTTAACTATAGTAGTACGTGGAGACACCTGAGAATCTGGTAGAGACAAATTACAATTAAAGCTTCTGGTTATAATACAAGGTAAAACTAGACGCCAAATTTTCAGCTTTCTAGCAGGCACTGTGTTTCATACGCGGAATGTTTTCTATGGGGAAATGGGAGCATGCGTCAATCTTGGGGTAGATTCAGGTGGATATGAAGTCTTGAACATAATTTTCAACGAGAACGAGTAATGACCAGTTTCTATCCATGTTTACCAGCTTTCAGAAGCATTGCTCCGTGCATAAGAGAGTCAAATGCACGTCTAACATAATGTTCCCCCAAAACGAGGCTTTTTCCAAACGATTCTGCATCAATCGGGGCATTCGCAACAGAAATTAAACTGTCGGCACACCTAGCTAGCATCTTGCTTAAATCCTTACTTGTGTGGAGGGGTATAGCAGACTTTTCCCTAATAAATAATAGCTCAAAGTGCTTGCAAAGGGATGTAGCTACGCTAATATGGCTGAATGAGTGGAAATTATCTGCATAATCAGAGACAGATGAGCAATAAGAAGTTTTGCCCCGTATTTAAAATGAATGAAGCTATAGAAACAAATAAGTGACAACTCTTCACCTTCCCCTTTCTTGACTGGGATTAGTTTTCTACGCAGAAATGAGAGCATGCGTTTATCTTGGGGTAGCTTCAGGCGGATATGAAGTCTTGAACATAATTCCTGACGAGAATGATTAATGGCCAGTTTCAATCCACGTTTACCAGCTTTCAGAAGCATTGCTGCGCGGATAAGGGAGTTGAATGCACGTCTGACATCGTTTCCCTTCAAAACAAGGCTTTCTCCCAAACGATTCCGCATCAATCCGGGCATTTGCAACAGCAGCTAAACTGTTAGCACACCCAGTACCTTGCTGAAATCCTTACTGGTGTGGAGGGATATTGCACCCTTTTTCAAGCACACTGATAAATATTAGCTCAAAGTGCTTGCAAAGGGATGTAGCTACAGTTATAAAGCTGACTAAGTGGAAATCTTCTGCATAAGCATAGACAGATGAGCCGTAAGAAGTTTCGCCCCGTATTTAAAATGAACGACACCAACCTTGTCTATACCAAATTGACGTTTCCATTTTAATTTTTGGATGTCATCTTTGATAAAAAAGATACTGACCTCAAATCTTCATTAGATTGACCATCCAGAAACTGATCCAGAGCTACTTTATAAGATTGCTCAATGATGGGATTAGGAGTAAAAAACTCAGATTCATAATATGCATAGCATTCAGCTTTTGGAATGTCGGCTGAGGGCGGCGACAAAGAAGAGGGTACTAAGGAGGAGAAAAATTTTAAAACTATACTACGATCTTGTTTTGCACGGGCAGAACAGCTCTTAATCAGATCTCTACGATACTGGGCAAGCATTTTAGAAAAATTCCGCTTTTTATAGATCCCTATGTCATTCACATATCCAGTAGAAAGACAACCAAACTCTTTCATATAGAAAACCAAAACTTTGCTTGTCTAAATGACGTAAAAATGATTCGGATTTCTGGACTATTCAGGAAAGATTCCTTTGAAGACACATTGCATGGGAACACCTTGTTTTTCTGAAAAGTGGAGGTCATAACGTATTTCAGCACAAAATATATTAAGATAAATCATGACTTCATTCTTAGGAAACGTGGTGTGACTTTTAAAGGAAGTGAAACGGGACATCTATTTTACTTATAGTCGAGTCAACTGACTCGAGGAACTGAGTCTGGTCTCTGACCAATAATGACGATACTACCACGGTGAGAAATCATATGCTAGTGGACTACCTTGAGAAACCTAAGATGGCACACCAATAGTTCAAGTTAAAGGTAATTGGTCAGATAAATGATAATTAAACTAGCTGTTGGGATGGCGCTTCGCGCCACCACAGCACCTAGTTGGTGGGGAGCTTCGCGCCAACCCCCCAAGCCCCCCCCCGCGCGTGTAAGTCATTACGCGCCATATTAGTTACGCACCATTGTAGTTGTGTCCCTGTGTCCCACCTGTGAATAGAGATAGATATAAATATATATTTTTAACTACGTAAAACATGCGAATATACAACATTCTTCGCTGTCCCATTGTCTGTGCATATAAATAGATTGTCAGGTTTACTGACTCTTGAACATGCAACATATAATTGTCCATGGGAAAAACAATCCGTATTCAGATCTATACCTCATTATTCTAATGATGTGTCCCTGTGTCCCGGTCGTCATTTATATTCCCTGTGTCCTGGTGTCCCGGTCGTCATTTGTGTCCCGATGTCCCGGTCTGTAATTTCTATTCGAACAATCCCTGTGTCCTGGTTGTCATTTATATATCCCGCCTGTGCCCCCGGCGTCCCCGTTGTAGTTTTGTCCCTGTGTCCCGGTCGTCATTTATATTCCCTGTGTCCTGGTCGTGATTTGTGTCCGGGTGTCCCAGTCTGTAATTTCTCTTTGAAGTTCCCGGTCGTCATTTATATTCCCTCTGTCTCGGTTGTCATTTGTGTCCCGGTCTGTAATTTATCTTTGAGTGATTTTTCTTTTTAGTTAGTTTTTTACCTTTTTTCTTTTTTCAGTTTTCTTTTTCTTCTTTATTTTTCAGCGTCACTATGAAGTACATATCGCCGAACCTTTGTTTTTTTTTTTTATTTAAATCTGGTAAGCATTGATGACCTTATCCAAGTCAAAATCCCAAACCCAATCATCATCGCTATCATTTTTAGTTTTGATATGTTTTGACTCTCGCTGTCCAGGTGGATTTTCATCTAACTCCGCGGTTTTGCGTTCTTTAGCCGCAAACCTGTTTTCTTGCTGTTCTTGTGATTCCTCGGCACGCTTTTTTTTCTTACTTTCTCTATCAGTCGCAAGCCTGTTTTCTTGCTGTTCTTGTGATTCCTCGGCACGCTTTTTTTTCTTACTTTCTCTATCAGTCGCAAGCCTGTTTTCTTGCTGTTCTTGTGATTCCTCGGCACGCTATGCGAATATGCAACATTCTTCGCTGTCCCATTGTCTGTGCATATAAACAGATTGTCAGGTTTACTGACTCTTGAACATGCAACATATAATTGTCCATGGGAAAAACAATCCGTATTCAGATCTATATTTCATTATTCTAATGATGTGTCCTTGTGTCCCGGTCGTCATTTATATTCTCTGTGTCCCGGTCGTCAATTGTGTCCCGGTGTCCCAGTTTGTAATTTCTCTTTGAGTGTCCCGGTCGTCATTTATATTCCCTGTGTCCCGGTGTCCCGGTCGTCTTTTGTGTCCCGGTGTCCCGGTCTGTAATTTCTTTTCGAACAATCTCTGTGTCCCGGTCGTCATTTATATATCCTGCCTGTGCCCCCGGCGCCCCCGTTGTAGTTGTGTCCCTGTGTCCCGGTCGTCATTTATATTCTCTGTGTCCCGGTCGTGATTTGTGTCCGGATGTCCCAGTCTGTAATTTCTCTTTGAGGTTCCCGGTCGTCATTTATATTCCCTCTGTCTCGGTCGTCATTTGTGTCCCAGTCTGTAATTTCTCTTTGAGTTTTTTTTTTTAGTTTTTTTTTAGTTTTTTACCGTTTTTCTTTTTTCAGTTTTCTTTTTCTTCTTTAATTTTCAGCGTCACTATAAAATACATATCGCCGAACCTTTGTTTTTTTAACTTAAATCTGGTAGGCATTGATCACCTTATCCAAGTCAAAATCCAAAACCTAATCATCATCGCTATCATTTTCAGTTTTGATATGTTTTGACTCTCGCTGTCCAGGTGGATTTTCATCTAACTGCGCGGTTTTGCGTTCTTTAGCCGCAAGCCTGTTTTCTTGCTGTTCTTGTGATTCCTCGGCACGCTTTCTTTTCTTACTTTCTCTATAAGCCGCAAGCCTGATTTCTTGCTGTTCTTGTGATTCCTCGGCACGCTTTCTTTTCTTACTTTCTCTATCAGCAGCAAGTTTTTTGGCATAGACTCTTTGAGCAGCTTCCTCGGCTGTTGCCATTGTAGGTTCTTCAGTCATTTTACAATTAAACATTTTTCCGTGAACGAATGTCTTAAATACCTTTAATGACGTCATCGTCATAACAAACATGACGACAACTAACTTCATGACGTCAGTCGATACACAAACATGACTTCACTCGATACACACACAGACAACTTATTTATATATATATACTAGCTGTTGGGGTGGCGCTTCGCGCCACCCCAACACCTAGTTGGTGGGGGCGCTTCGCGCCCCCCCAAGCCCCCCCGCGCGCGTAAGTCGTTACGCGCCATATTAGTTACGCGCCATTGTAGTTGTGTCCCTATGTCCCACCTGTGAATATAGATATATATATATATATATATATATATATATATATATATATATATATATATATATATATATATATATATATATATATATATATATATATATATATATATATATATATATATATATATATATATATATATATATATATATGTTTTTAACTACGTAAAACTTGCGAATATACAACATTCTTTGCTGTCCCATTGTCTGTGCATATAGATAGATTTTCAGGTTTACCGACTCTTGAACATGCAACACATAATGGTCCATGGGAAAACAATCCGTATTCAGATCTATACCTCATGATTCTAATGATTGCCCTTGAGCTTTGTTGATGGTGATTGCTAATCGACCATTCCCTGAGTCGCCATCGTCATTTATATATCCCCCTGTGCACCCCGGCGTCCCCTTTGTAGTTATGTCCCTGTGTCCCGGTCGTCATTTATATTCCCTGTGTCCCGGTCGTCATTTGTGTCCCGGTGTTCCAGTCTGTGATTTCTCTTTGAGTGTCTCGGGCGTCATTTATATTCCCCCTGTGCCCCCCGGCGTCCCCATTGTAGTTGTGTCCCTGTGTCCCGGTCGTCATTTATATTCCCTGTGTCCCGGTCGTCATTTGTATCCCGGTGTCCCGGTCTGTATATACATTCGTTTTTTAGTTTTGTTTTTCTCCTTTATTTTTTTCCTCTTTTCTTTTTTTTCTTTTTTAGTTTATTTAGATTTTAAGATTTTTTAGTTTTTTTATTAGTTTTTAGTTTTTTTGTAGTTTTTACCATTTTTTTAGTTTTTTTTTTTACTTATGTCCTGGTCGTCATTTATACTCCCTGTGTCCCGGTCGTCATTTGTGTCTCGGTGCTTGTTGATTGCTAATTTATATTATATTTATATTTATATTTTTTATATTTATTAATATTTTTTTAGTTTTCTTTTTCTCTTATTTTTCAGTTTTTCCTTTTTTTTAGTTTTTTCTTTTTTAGTTTTTAGTTTTTTTTGTTTTTTACCTTTTTTTAGTTTTTTTAGTTTTTTTAGTTTTTTAGCTTTTTTAGTTTTTTTATTAGTTTTTAGTTTTTTTTTTAGTTTTTGCCTTTTTTTAGTTTTTTCAGTTTTTTTTGTTTTTAGTTTTTTACCTTTTTTTTAGTTTTTTTTAGTTTTTTAGCTTTTTTAGTTTTTTTTTCTTTTTAGTTTTTTTTGTAGTTTTTACCTTTTTTAGTTTTTTTTCTTCTTTTGTATTAGTGTGAAATAATTCAGACGTCATATGCGGACAAACACGACGTCACTCGACAGACAGACAGACAGACATAACCCACAAACAACTTATTTTTATATATATTTATTCATATTTTCTTAGTTTTCTTTTTCTCTTTTATTTTTCAGTTTTTTCCTTTTTTTTAGTTTTTTTCTTTTTTAGTTTTTAGTTTTTTTTAGTTTTTTACCTTTTTTTAGTTTTTTTTTAGTTTTTTTAGTTTTTTAGCTTTTTTAGTTTTTTTATTAGTTTTTATTTTTTTTGTAGTTTTGCCTTTTTTTATTTTTTTCAGTTTGTTTTTAGTTATTAGATTTTTACCTTTTTTTAGTTTTTTTTTAGTTTTTTAGCTTTTTTAGTTTTTTTTTCTTTTTAGTTTTTTTTGTAGTTTTTACCTTTTTTAGTTTTTTTCTTCTTTTGTATTAGTGTGAAATAATTCAGACGTCATATGCGGACAAACATGACGTCACCTGATCCACAGATCCACAGATCCACACACAGACAACTTATTTATATATATATATATATATATATCATGAAAAGAGAAATCACTAATGCTACAGCACAAACACAAAAAAAAAAAAAAAAAAAAAAAAAAAAAGAGACAGAAGGAGAAAAGGAAGACTGTTTTCCTAAATTAGTGATTAATATAGACTAGTACTTGAATGCGGCCTTAACCCTACTCATCCATACAATCACATAGGTCAAACAGCAGAGCCACACACAATCAACCATAAAGAATAATCCATGGACAGGCAGTCATGTCGGCAATAAGTATAAGTCGTCATTTACCTAACAATAGAAAAAATAATATAGACAAATAATTCAGAGGCAACACCCAACATAAGGGCTCATCAGGAGAATACACTGGCCTATATAGGGTTTCGCCACTCTAAATTCTCTACCCAGCACAGTGTTGTGGCTACCACAGAATATCCATGGCATCCCCACGTCAGGTATCACCCCCAAAATACATGCCTATGAAAAAAAAAACAGCAAATGTAAAACAACCAAGTAAAACCAAAACAAGCTTATCCTGTTAATATATCCCTCCCTTTAGCAACAATAGGTAAACTAAATATTATAAATTTTACCAAATCACAAATATTAACACATTGCAAAAAACCTGAATGAACTAAACAATTATAGAATTCATCTTTACCATGTGGCTAATTTTTTAAAAAATCCGCTCAATTAGAAACATAATTCAAAATAGATGGCGCTGTGACAACATTTCTCGAACCTCCGAAATTAGTTAAAAATTTCTTTAAGTATTTCTAGATAATTCTTTTGATATTTATTTAGAAGTTCGTTATAGTGAAAACTAAATTTTTTAAATTGCCAAGTTAATTTATTTGCAGAAAAACCTCTTGATATCAATTTTTGGCTTAAGATTTTACATCTATTTTTAAAATCAATATAATTACTACAAATCCTTGCATAACGAAGTAACTGTGAGAAAAACGCTGAATGTGTGATATTTGAGTGTATATTACTTTCAGGGAATGGGAAACTAATCACTTCAAAATCAAAATCATCCGTTTTATTATACATTTTAAAACTTAATTTATTATTATCACAAATATTAATATTTAAATCTAAGAAATGATCTTCATGACCAGCGCCATGACTAGGCTCAAGAATAAGCTCTGATGGATATATATTTTTAGAAATATCAATGAAATCCTTACAATTTAAGACCAAAATATCATCTAAATATCTTTTATTATTTGACAAAGCATGTTTTAAATTAATTGGATTATTCTTATCCATCATATATTTATATTCTAGTTGACTTAAAAACAAGTCAGCTATAAATGGGCTGGCATTCCCCCCCATGGGAATTCCCATAATTTGCTTGTACAAATCACCCCCAAATCCTATATAAGTATTGTATAAAACAAATTCCAATAACTCAAAATATATATATATAGATTTAACGTTAACTGTATCGGCAGTCAGATTTTAAGATACAGCAACGTGTCTAATACTTGCAAAAACCACTAAATAAGCCCTTAACTATAGTAGTATGTGGAGACGCCTGAGAGTCTGGTTCAGACAAATTAGAATTGAAGTCTCCGGCTATAAAACAAGTTAATCCTGGACGCAGAATTTCTTCTACACGAGAATCTAACTCTTCGCATGATAAAGCAAATAATCGCTTTGACTGATCGCTGGAGTAATTAGTGATTATACATACTAAACACATAAGCACAGGAATCCACTCTCACGGCTAAATATTGATCATTTAGCTCGAACATGCTAGAAAAGAAACCTGATCTAGCGAAAGCAGCAAATTTACCAGAGAGTCTGCCAGGTTATTTCGCTTTCTGGCAGGCACAGTGTACGATGTCTTCCCATCAAGTGTAATTATGATGTTACCATGTTTAGTAAGAAAATGTTCCTAGAGAGAAATCCCATTATAACTGGAGCTGAGGCTTTGCAAAACAGAAAGTTTATAAAATGTAAATGATCCGTTTATATTCCATGATAGTAGAAACGAGTCCATAGGCTTAAGTTCTGTGTTCGGGCTCTTTGCAAAATAGCACATATGAACATTGATCTTGCGACAAACGCAAAAAATACTTTTTTGGCCTTGAGTATCAGGCGTCAATTTGTGATCAAGGGAGCCACATTTATAACACAGTACACTGTTATTACAATTCACGGTGAAGTGACCGATTCCATGGCAATTAAAGCAGTGACGGAGTAGGAATACAAACTCTTCAGCTGGAAGGCGTTCATATCCAACTTTCATTGATGCTTTCAGAAACGTATCAAGATCATTTCAAGACGGAAAGTAAACCTTAAATGCTTGAGACTTGCCACAATGTACTGTTTTAGTGCACTTGGGAATTAGCTGTTGGGGATTAGCTGTTGGGGATTAGCTGTTTAAGCGACGTACGTCTAAATTTTATGGCACTCATTGAATCGCGGCAACAAAAGCTGGCTCCTTGAGGGAAATGTAGAGCGAAGATTCGGTGCCCATAACATTTTTGACTATCTGGCCTGTAATTTTCTTAGACCGAACCACAAGTTTCCACTCGTCGTTAGACCGGCATAACTCGGCTATAATGTTTGGATTTGGTTGCACCTTGTCGGTGAATGTTTTCCGTTCATTTGGACGTTTAAAGGTCTTTTGGGGAGTTCTGAAGTATAACAGGGTAGACTGATGAGGGAGGTGCTGATTGAGGAGGCTGGAACTGGTCAGCCAGGCTGGTGGGAAGCGGCTAGCATTCAACATAAATCCATCTAATTTTCTCAAAAATTCATTTACTTTCAAAACTACTGTGGCGTGAACACACTCACCAATGGCAGGTACTTCACACGGACTGAAAATTGCAAACTTCGGGATCAAAACATTTTGCTTTGCCGATGTGACAGCGACTAGCATATTTCCGTGATATTGTTATCATCCTTGGCTAGGAACCATCCGGGTTTGGATATCCAGCACATTATGAAGGGTCTTCTTAGGTTGTAAAACTGCATCGTGTCGTAAAACTGCAACACAATATGCAGTTAACATACAAATAATATATATATATATATATATATATATATATATATATATATATATATATATATATATATATATATATATATATATATATATATATATATATATATATATACTAACCAAAGCTCATATGGGTCTTGAAATTGAAATTTGAAATTTGAATTCATTTATTTATTTATTAACAATGATGTTCAGAGAATACATTATATATATATATATATATATATATATATATATATATATATATATATATATATATATATATATATATATATATAGATATATATATATATATATATATATATATATATATATATATATATATATATATATATATAGATATATATATATATATATATATATATATATATATATATATATATATATATATATATATATATATATATATATATATATATATATATATATATATATATATATATAACGAGAAAAAAGCTCGTTATATATAACGAGAAAAAAAGCTAACGAGAAATTTTGGACAAAAAATATTTATGTGCTTGACGTCATTTTCATACACAGCAGTATGGAAATGACGTCACACTTCCGTGGAAAATTGAAGGTTTTCATGTATGGAGAAGTTTATATTAAATTGCTTAAAGAGCAAATTACTGGTATTTGCAAACATATTCGGATATATTTGGATAAGGGATTGCAACAGTTCTAAAGCTTAGAATTGAAAATCAAAAGTTAGAAGCTTAGTAGGAATCGTTACAAGAAATCAGACTTTATAAAAAGAAAAAAAAAAAAGAAAACCGAAAGTTTGAAGATTAGTACATATTGTTGTAGAAATGGAACTAGCTTCAATAATCAAATATCTATGAACAGATTCAGTATAAAAAGACATTAAATTGTGTAAAGAGCAAAAAACTGGTAATTGCAAAAATATTATATATATATATATATATATATATATATATATATATATATATATATATATATATATATATATATATATATATATATATATATATATATATATATATATATATATATATATATATATGTTCATATCATATGTTTTTCGGAATAATACCATAGCTTGAAGACTTATTCTCTTCGCAAATATGTACAGGAATTCTAAGTTAAGTTTTATAAAACCGGAATACATTTTAATTGGATCCATATCCAGTCCAACTTAAAGTTGAAATTGGATCAAATGATGTAATGAAATCCTACTCTAACGAGAAAATTCTACGTGATGAGCAGAAATTATCGTTTTCAGCTTTCACCAGTAAATTTTAATGTCATCTTTTACGTTTAGTAGCGATGAACTAGTAATTCATTAAGTTTTGGATGATTTACAGTCTTTGATGCATGCAATTTCCTAAGGTATATAGTGTTTGATTGTCTTTATTTTTATAAGTGAAGGAAGGGAGTTTCAGTTAATCAGCTAATATTTAATCAAAATACCCCCAGAGGGGACACTAGCCTCTACATCTTTCAACTTTATATCTTTCTGTTATGGGGTATACAAATAAGTTGATCGATCAGAAGAAAAGCAAGTAATCCCGATGGGGGGGGGGGTGCAGATAAAATTTTTTTACAATGATAAATCGTAGAGCACTACTCTATTTTTCCAATTTTTCTCACAGATACATTCGGTATCTTCCAATTTTAAGCTTGTCTCGCCTGATTTTTGAAAAAATATATATAGGAAGGCTTTTGCTTCCAACATATTTGAATATTCCAACATATTGAATCAACGTTGGAAGCAACGTTGCTTCCAACGTTGATTCAAATTATAATGGATACCTTTAAGGGGAAACGAAATTTTTCGCGTTTCTTGCGTTTAAGAAAGTACGCAGGGTAGCTTATTGATGTTTATTATTATTTTTTTTTAAAGAGTAATTCAATACTGAAACCATAAATAAACAAGATGTATGATTAGTGTCCCCACAAGTAGTGCTACATTATTGCCTAGAGATATTAACTAGTTTTGAAAAAAAAAGTATAAACCGATGTTTTTCACTCCAGGCTAGAAGAAGTCGGTTAATCAGTGAATCTGTATAAACAGTTTCTACAAAAATGTATTCCACACCGCTTAATATTTTCACACTTCAACGTCAAGTTACTTAGCCCCCGAACTAGTTTTGATTTTGTTCAAAATACACACTAGCATCCCCTTAAAGTTTCATTTTAACGATCTTAGACATTCCAGATACATTGTAGTTACACCCTTTTAGCATCCATATGTAGTTAAACACCCCCGCAATATGCCCTGAAAGCTTCAACTTAACACTTTCAGCCGTTTCTAAATGTTCCAAATACGCTATTCTGACTGACTTTGATGGACATCACATATATTTTAATATAACACCCCGAACTGTTTACTCAATATTGCAAGTACTCCCTCTGGACAATCTAGATAGAATCTTTTGATGTATTTATCCCCCCCAACTTTCCCTGAAAATAAAAATAATACCTATTCTTTTCTTAAGACATTGTATCTATGCTATTTTGACAACCTGGCTGCAATTAAGCTCTTTTGGTTTGGTTTAATAGTAGTATCATCAGTTGTAATAGTAGTAGCCGTGGAAGTTTCAATTTGATACCCTCAGCATTTTTTTTTTACATATTGCTGATATCTCAAAAATATCTCAATGACAGCCAGCATAGAGACAGTGCTTTTAGGTTTAGTTTTATAGCTGTTTGAATTTTCACCGAAAGCTTTTACTTCATATCTTATTCCTGGCCTACGATATCCCGCTTATATAATTTTTTAAACCTAGATACATTTCAACTATTTTGATTTCGTCCAATGGGAGCAGCAATTACGGAAGAAATAGTGACAAAAACGTCTAAAGTAGCCTTGAAAGTGTTACCTTAATACTCTAAGGGTTTGTTGCAATATTGCTACACCCCTATGATAAACTAAATATACATAGTGTGTTTTAATTTAGTTCAATCCCCCTCAAAATTCCTTGAAAGTTCCACGTCAATGCTCCAAGTCGTTAATTTGGTATACTAATATGGCCTTCTGACATTCTTCTTGGACATGTGTTATGATTTAATTCAACATCCTCCTCTATCATCTCTATGCGTTTCACCTTAAAAACAGTAGCCTAGGTAGTAGCAGTAAACGTGGTAACAGTAGTATTAGTATGCACATATTATCTTTACTCAGTTCAACAATCGCTCAATATACCCTAAAAGATTTTAATTAAATGCTCTAAGCCGTTGTTAAGACATTGCTGATACACACTTTTTACAACCTACATTCACGTTGTGTGTTTTATTTAGTTCAACACCCCCCTAAAAATTCCCTGAAGGGCTCACCTTCAAAACCTTAGCCTCAATAGTAATGATAGTCTTAGTAATACTGGTAGCATTAGTGACATAGCATCTTTGTTTTGTTTTTCAATATCCCCACTCAACATACCTTGAAAGTATCTACTTGATATCCTAAGTAATACATGGGACATTGTCGATTCATCCTTATGAAAACCTCCATGTAAATGGTTTCTTTTGATTTAGTTTAACATATTCTCAATATCCCTTGGAGTTCTCACCTTAACAGTCTCAGTTTTATTAGTATTAGCACTAGTACTAGTAACAATAGTAGGAGTAGTACTAATAGTAGTAGTATCGCTAGTAGTAGCAGCAGTAGTAGTAGTAGTAGTAGTAGTAGTAGTAGTAGTAGTAGTAGTATTGGTAGTAGCAGTAGTAGTCGTAGTAGTAGTAGTAGTAGTATTAGTAGTAGTAAAAGCAGCAGCAGTAGTAGTAATAGTAGGTGTAGTAGCAGTAGTAGTAGTAGTAGTATGTGTAGTAGTATTAGTAATAGTAGCAGTAGTAGTAGTAGTATATGTAGTTGGTGTAGTAGTAGTAGTAGTAGTAGTAGTAGTAGTAGTAGTAGTAGTAGTACCAGTACTAAGAGTGGTACTAGTAGTAGTAGTAGTAGTAGTAGTAGTGATAGCAGTAACAGTAGTGGCAGTAAGAGCAGCAGGAATAGCAAGCACAAATTACCTTTTGTTTAGATCAACATTCCCCTCAAAATGCTCTGTAAGTTTCAACTCAATTCTCCAATTCAATCGTAAGGTATTGCTGATACGCTCTTTTGACAACCTGCACATATAGTTTGTTTCGATTAAGTAGTAGTACAAGTAGCAGTAGTATTATACCCATATCTCCTTTCGGTCAGTGGAATATCCTCCTCATCAAGCCCTGAAAGTTTCAGTTTAAAACTCTAAAGCATTCATAAGATATGGCTGATATGCACACTTGATCACTTGTTTCCATCTAGTTTCTTTTGATTTAGTTCAATTTCGCACTCAACATTACCTGAAATTTGCACCTGTATGCAATAGAAATATTAATTGTAGTATTCATAGCAGTGGCAGTACTAATATACTACTAGCAGTAGTAATATACTACAAGTGATAGTAACATTAGCAATAGTAGCATACACATATTGCATTTTGTCAATTGATTAACCCTCTCATCATTCCCTTAATGTTCCGGCTTAACACGCAAAACCATTCTTGAGATACGTCGTTTTGAGAGCTTCCATAAACAATGTTTTTTTTTTTAATCAGCTCTCTGCTCGACATACCCAGAAAGCTGTGCTTGAGTGCCCTTAATCTTTTTGGACGGAAAAGTCAAAGATATACTCATTTTTCAATAACAAATACTCCACGCAACAGTGGGTGAATTAAACAGCTTACTACTCCAGCCCTAAGGGATGTTGGACCGTTCAACTATTCTGAGCAAAATGTTTGAAAGTACGTGCAGTATTTTTAGGTCTGGTAAAACTCTTCGACGTGATGGATCATGAACTTCTTCTTAAAAAGTGTGAGGCGTATGGTCTGAGGGGAAAAGAGTTGAATTTCTTGACAAGTTTTTAAGTAATTGTTAACAGTATGTTCAACTAAATGATTCTTCTTCTGGAGAAAAAATGGTTGAAATAGGTGTTCCGCAAGGATCAGTTCATGGTCCTATATTATTCTTGATATTTATAAATGGTTTACCAAATTCTCTAAATAATTTTTGCTACAGAATAAATGAACTAACGGTTAACCCTGCTAGCGAAAAAGTTTTACTTTTCGCTGTTGACACAACAGCAATTACCCTAGCTAAGACAGTGCAGCTGCTTGAGAAGTTAATGAGGGAATCAGTTGATGACCTGGCTGAGGGTAAATAAGCTAAGGATAAATATAAGCAAGTCTAATTTTGTGATTTTCTCACGATCGCCGGAATTTTACCCATGGATGAAGGAATTAAATACGTCTAATGGAGTTATAAAACGAACCGTTTCTTTTAAATACCTCGGGATCACAATTGATGAAAATTTATCTTTTAAGCAGCATGTAACTTTAACTAGTACACCCTATTTATATACTTTATCGTTCAAGTATTTGGCTCTCCACTTTTCCATCTATCCTTAAGCCAATAAAAGTTCCACAAAATTACGTAGTTAGGTTTTTAGCAGGGATTCCTCCTCGTCAGTCTGTTTGGGAACTTTATCCAACCTTGAAAATTTTGTCAGCTGCGAGCCTCCGTGAATTTGTGTATTTTCGTCTATTTTTGGAGTATTGCAGGATGTTCAACCACGCTGTTTTAGTGATTTATTATACGTTAGGCCTTTTGTTCATTTACACTATAAAAGGGGTAATGTTGATTTAAGTGTACCTAGAGGCATATCTTCCCATTCATGTTTTTCTGTTTTATATAAAGGTACACGGAAATGGAATAGTTTGACTAGTAATATAAAGAGTATTGGACACCCTGTAATATTTCGAAAAACCATTAAGGAACTGCTTTTGTGTTTTGATTTATTCATTTATTTTATTTATTGTGGGGTCTATGATGATATATAATTCCCAGAGTAAAGTAATGATATTGTTTTTTCTTCCATATTTATAGTTGAGTGGGGTGGCCTAGTGTTCTTTCATTTTATGTATTTTGTTTTCACTATTTTCCCCTCGGACAAACTTTGCTTTTTAGGGGAGGTAGTAACCATTTCCTTGTTTATTATCTGCTTAATGAATTAATTCTTCTTTTTCTATAAATAAAATTGGTTATCTCAAGTTTTGATTGAATTTCTTTGAAGAAAAAAGGATTGTCAGAGGGGTTGATCGACATCCAGTCACTTTTCACTCTTAAACATGAACAATAGAACTTGCAGTTTCCAATCGAATGACCCCCTTCCAAAGTTACACTGACAACTCCTTCTGTACAAATTCCAAACTGAAAAAAACATATACATTTTACCCGCTTCGCTCTTCACTTAGGCAGCACTTTTTAGCGCTGTTAAACGCTGGCTATCATTCAACCGAGTTGCTTTTTACTCACAGTTTGCTAACTTGAACTGCTTGAAAGTTCTTCTAAAAAAAGTGTTATGCAATATTAATTTTTATTGTGAGGAAGAATCATCGACCAGATGCTCGGTATTTCTGTGTGTTGGAGGGTGTGAATGTTTGTTCTTATTTTCAACCGTGCAATTTTCCAAAGGCAATCACACATTATTAGCACTTAGCACCAATTTTCGAAATAAGTGTTTATTCTATTTTTACCTTCAAAAATGATAACCTAAATTCAAGAATTGCTCATGTTTAGCATATTCTTACGAATTAAATATCGTTGATTTTTTTCTCCTACCAATATATTTAGCGAACGCAAATAAAACTTGCATTGCTCTAAGCAGTTCAACAAGATGTGTAAAAAACCAAAATACAAATAAAAATAAAATTAATACCAAACATTAAAATAAAAACAAAATACCTGTAACTGAAGCTTCGACACTTTTTTGTTTTTTTTTCATACTTTATTTTCTTATTAATTTGGTGTCTGTAGTCGACAGGGAACATATATCCTTACCCTGAGAACATATTTCAAATTTTTTGGATAATGGAATATATTTACCACCTTTTTAGGGAAGGGGGGGAGAGCTCAAATTTTGTTCATTGTGCTGATTGCATGCAATGAGAATTGTAGCTTAAAGTAATTTTCTACGAATACAGCTGATATTTCCCGGAAAATATTTGACCTGAATTCAACGAAATTACAGGCAAGCTTCTAAGGATGTTCAGTTGAAAAAAAAAGCTTTTATCCTTCTGCTTGCACCTTCGGGTTGATTAAAAGAGCCACCCATACCTTACTATAATAATGATACTTATGAATTTTAAATCTAGGAATGGAACTTGTGTTTCTACTTGTTATCCTTTCCTCCACGGGAAATGGGATAACAAAGGCTTATAAAATTGGAGATTTCCGGAGTAATCTGAAGGATTTCAAAACTAAGTCCAGTCAAAACACAAAATCTTTTTTAAACAGGATATATTTCGGCCGTAAAAATGTAGAAAGCTACGAAGTCGACACTGCCAGACATATAAATACCCAACAGAGGTCGGATCAAGGAAAGAAGAGTATTATGACAAAGATGCATTCAGGCCTTGAAAAAATGGAAAAAATCACACTACAGAGCGTTAAAAATAATCAAAATGGAAGAAGAAGTGATTTTGGTTCCAAAAATTTAGGAGTGAGACCAAATAATTTATTAGTTAATAATGGTAATTACAAGTATTTAGCTTCAAAGCCTAGTAGCAATGTAACTATACCCAAAAAAAACAAGCAAAAAACTTTTGAAACTAATAAAGAAGAGTCCCTTGAAGAAACTATAGAAACTTGGATCCAACAGATGTCGCTATACTTCCTTGGTTACACGAACGAAAAGGATATAAAACTTCCTGACAATTTCACTGAAGGCTACATCTATGATGGTAATTGGCGACTAATAGGCCATCAACTTGCCTTGGCTATAATAGAAAATATTATATTTACTTATATTTTGGTAAGAGGTGTCAGAATAAGGCCTAAACCATGGGCAAGGGAACTGGGTAATAAGCTACATCGTCTAAAGTTGAAGTCACATGTCAGAACAACTATTACAAAACGTGATGTGAGTGGTGATATGATGATCGTTCAAAGAATTAATGATTTCCTCCTTAAGCTTCTAAGAGCTGAAGAATGTTTTGAGGAGACTATTTGTCGGATTCTTCCTAATAATTTGAGGTATGTTCAAATATTTTTAATTTCTTTGGATACTTATTAGTAACATTTTTTACTCCTGAAAACAGTTGCTTAAAATCTTAATTTTTTTGTTAAATTTCCAAAAGCTTAAGAGTATTTTGAATACATTGTTTGTCGTGTTGTCCTTGTTAAGCCAAGGATGCTTAAATTTTTTCGCCATTATTTAAAATTGTCTTAGTGACTAAGCTAACAAATTTTAAGCGATTAATGACGATTTTCTAAAGAATTTTCTAACATTTGAAAAGTGTTTTGCGAAGATTATTTGACGGATTGTTCCCTTTAATTGGAGGCTTCTTCAATAATTTCAAATTTCTCGGCTACGTATTAGCGGTGTTAGAAAGGCTAATGTAGGGATTTAACTATTCTAATGGTTAATTGAAGTATTAACAATTTTCCAATTAATGTTAAAGAAAAATATGTTTAGGGGAGACTTTAAATTGAAGCATTCCTGTTATTTCAAGGACTGCTCAAAGACTATAAATTTTTCCGCTATTTATTAAAGATTTTTACGATTAATTGAAGTATTAGCGAAATTGTTAATATATCTTAGGGTTAATCTTTGTGATAAACCCTGCTTTGATTTTCTGCTACTTTTCCATTTTTTTAAGAAAAATCATCTGCCTAACTGTCTTTAGCCATAAATAATTTAGACACACAGGAAGAAACATCTTGTGTATTTCTTAAAATTTTCTGTTATAAAGAGTTCAAATTTTCAAAAGAATTTTTTTTGGTACATTTTGTTTTTTTTTGCCATGAAAATCTAGTGACTGTTTACATAAATATGAATTATGTATGAATAAAAGAAGTGTATCTTGTATAATTTTTTTTTCACCTTAATGTACCTGACCAAACAGTTATTTTTATTTGAGCTTACCAACTTTAATGATACCTAAAGAAATATATAGTTAGAAAGAAATGAAAATCAAGTAAAAATTTCGACAAGGAACCGTCAAGTCGTCCTCAGTGCTAAAATTAAATAAAAAAAACAAGTTTTTTCAACTGAAAGTAAGGAGCAATATTAAAACTTAAAACGAACAGAAATTACTTCGTATATGAATATATACGTATATTCGTATATGTTATTGTTTTAAAAAGAAGAGTTGAGAGTAAGAGTCAAACTTTAGCGTAAAGAGCGGGGCGTTGATGAGGCAGCCCCTTTCATATACGAAGTAAATTCTGTTCGTTTTCAGTTTTAATGTCGCTCCTTACCTTCAGTTGAAAAAATTTGTTTTTTTTTAATTTAATTTCTGAATGCTTTTGAATCAATGCATGTTTTGATTTTGGCTCTCCGCAGAGGAATAATTAAAACGAAATTTGCATATTTTTTATTTTTTTGGCTAAATGGCTTTCTCATAATTTTGATCAAATGATTTTGATAAAAAAAGAGCAGGGGAGGACCCCTAGTTGCCCTCCAATTTTTTGGTTAATTAAAAAGGCAACTAGAATTTTAATTTTTTACGAATCTTTTTATTAGTAAAAGATATAATTTTGTCCCAATTCATTAAGAATGACCCCTGAATCTCAAAGCCGTAGAATAAATAGTTGACATTACTAAAAATACTTTAGCGTAAAGATCGAGGTATTAGGAGGAGGTGAGCCCCTCATATGGGTAATAACTTTTGTTCGTTTTAATGCTGCTCCTTCCAGCTGAAAAAAAAACTTTTTCATATTTATTTTTTCATTGTTTTTTTTTAAGTAATGCTAGTAAATCCTGCTTTCCCTTCATGGAAATTTTCTTCTCCCATGACAAATTCCTCGATGGAAAGCTCCCCCAGCATATCCTCTTCTTCTCAACCCCTCCCCCAACCAAAAACTCCTCCTGAAAACGCCTGTACACTTCCCAATAACCATTACTATATGTAAGCACTGGTCAAAGTTTGTAACTTGTAGCCCCTCCCACGGGGACTGTGGGGGAGTAAGTCGTCCCCAAAGACAGTGGAAGTATTCGAAGTGGAAGTATTTTATTTTGTCAAAGCGTGACAAAGTCAAAGCGTGTGGAAGCTTCGAAGTTGAAGTATTTTATTTTGTCAAAGCGTTTTAAAGATAAAAATTGTCTATCGAAAATGAAAAAAGAAAAAAAAGAAAAAAACTCTATGAGAACTTTAGGAATTATTTCATCGCATCGAGTTTTTTTCAGATGTAGAAAAAAAACTTCTGTATTAAACCTTTAATTTGAAATAAATATCACCATAGGAAACTAAAGAAAAGAATGAAGAAACCCAGTAACCAAGTAATCAAACAGTTCGTGGTAACGAACTGTAGTAAGGAGCGACCCGGCTTAATAGTAACCGGAAAACTCTAAAAAATGGAATTTTGATAACACTAGCTATATCAAAAGAATGGCATTGCAATGCTGATTTTAAACATATAAGTTTCATAAAGTTTAGTCTTACCCATCAAAAGTTACGAGCCTGAGAAAATATGCCTATTTTAGAAAATAGGGGAAAACACCCACTAAAAGTCATAGAATCTTAACAAAAATCACACCATCAGATTCAGACCTGCATAAGCAAGGAAGTCAAAATTTGCCTATTTTAGAAAATAGGAAGTAAGCAAATAATTAACGTTAAATAAATCAGATTCAGCGTATCAGAGAACTGTATGGTAGAAGTTTCAAGCTCCTATCTACAAAAATGTGTAGTTTTGTATTTTCTGCCAGAAGGCAGATCACGAGATGCGTGTTTATTTGTTTGTTTGTTTGTTTGTTTTGTTTTTTTCCAGGGGTGATTGTATTGACCGATTGGTCCTAGAATCTTTCGAGAGGGCTCATTCTAACGGAAATAAAAAGTTCTAGTGCCCTTTTTAAGTGACCGAAAAAATTGAAGGGCCCCTAGGCCCCTCCCACGTTAATTATTTTCCCGAAGTCAACGGATCGAAATTCCGAGATAGCAATTTTATTCAACGTAGTCGAAAAACCTTATAACTATGTCATTGGTGATGACTTACTCCTCCACAGTCCCCTTGGGAGGGGCTACAAATTACAAACTTTGACCAGTGCTTACATATAGTAATGCTTATTGGGAAGTGTATGACGTTTTCGGGGGGAGTTTTGGTTGGGTCGAGGGGCTGGCAAGAGGGGTATATGTTGAGGGAACTTTCCATTGAGGAATTTGTCATGGGGGAAGAAAATTTCCATTTTCTTCCATTAGTATTATTTTTAGCATTATTAAAAACAAAACAATGAAAAATTAAATATGAAAAGTTTTTTTTAGCTGAAAGTAAGGAGCGGTATTAAAACTTAAAACAAATAGTAATTATTACGTATATGAGGGGCTCACCTCCTCCTAATACCTCGCTCTTTACGCTAAAGTATTTTTAGTGATTTCAACTATTTCTTCTACGGCTTTTGTGATTCAGGGGTCATTCTTAATGAATTGGGACAAAATTTAATCTTTAGTGTAAAAGCGAGGTACTGACGAGGGGGTGAAGCCCTCATATATGTAATAAAAACATGAGATTAAAAAAGTTTGTTACGTAAGCTAATTTATAAATTACGTTTATCTTTTACTAATAGAAACATTCTTAAAAAATTAAATGTTCTAGTTGCCTTTTTAAGTAATCAAAAAATCGCAGGGCAACTAGGCTTCTTCCACCGTTCCTTTTTTTCTCAAAATCATTCGATCAAAATAATGAGAAAGCCATTTAGCCAAAAAAAAAAGAATTTTGCAGATTTTGTGTTGTTTATTCTTCAGCGGAGAGCCAAAATCAAAACATGCATTGATTCAAAAACGTTCAGAAATTAAACTAGAAAAACAATTTTTTTTTGTTGGGAGGAGGTTGGGAGGAGGGGTTGACAAGAGGGGTAGATGTTGAGGGAATTTTCTATCGAGGAATTTGTCATGGGGGAAGAAAATTTCCATGAAGGGAGCAAAAGATTTTCTAGCATTATTCAAAACAAAACAATGAAAAGACAAATAGGAAAAGTTTTTTTTAGCTGAAAATAAGGAGCAGTATTAAACTTAAAACGAATAGTAATTATTACGTATATGAGGGGCTCACCTCCTCCTAATACCTCGCTCTTTACGCTAAAGTATTTTTAGTGATTTCAACTATTTCTTCTACGGCTTTTGTGATTCAGGGGTCATTCTTAATGAATTGGGACAAAATTTAATCTTTAGTGTAAAATTGAGGCACTGACGAGGGGGTGAAGCCCTCATATATGCAATAAAAACATGATATTACAAAAGTTTGTTACGTAAGCTAATATATAAGTTACGTTTATCTTCTACTAATAGAAACATTCGTAAAAAATTAAAAGTTCTAGTTGCTTTTTTAAGTAATCAAAAATCGCAGGGCAACTAGGCTTCCTCCACCGTTCCTTTTTTTCTCAAAATCATTTGATCAAAACAATGAGAATGCCATTTAGCCAAAAAAAGAATTTTGCAGATAATGTGTCGATTATACTTCAGCGAAGAGCCAAAATCAAAACATGCATTGATTCAAAAAAGTTTAGAAATTAAATTAAAAAAACAAGTTTTTTTAGCTGAAACTAAGGAGCGACCTTAAAACTTAAAACGAACATAAATTACTTCGTAATTTCTCGAACAGAATTCGCTCGAGATTGGATTTTCCAAACTAATTTCCAAGAAATCCAGAAGAGACGCTAAATATATTCTCCGGTTCTCAGACAGAAAATGTAATGTCTTGCAGGAGTACGCATATTTTTTTCTGAAGAAGTTTTACTTCTGCAGCAAGTGTTTCACCTTGCGTCACGATTTCCACATCCAGAAATAGTTTCGAGTTCACGAATGCTATCACTTCCGAGAGACACCCCGTTGATTACGAAAAGAAAAACAAATTGAGGAAGCTGTTGCCTCTCTCTGCAACACAGTTAGAATTTTTGAAGTGCTTAAAAGTCTTTTGAAATCAACAAAAATTTATTTTCTTGGTTCAACATCAAAACCCTGGCAATAATTTGAATGTTAACAAAATAAATAGCAAATTGGGAAAAGTAATGCACTTAAGATGCAAGCAAACTTTTTCATATCTAGACCAAAGGTCGAACTAGTGCAGATACCAGTTTCCGGGTTCTATTTCTTTGGCTGGCAATGCTTTGCGGGTGTACTATAATGCATGTATGATGAAAAGTTTATTGCCACATATAAATAAAATTAAATACTGCAAACCAGTGTAAAAAAAACAAACATTTTAAATCTGTATTGGAATACAACTTTCTATAGCTAAACAAAAACAAGCGTCTACAACCATAGTCCGGAAAGATGGACAAGTTCCGATGTCTTCGAACGGACTCACTCAAGAAGATTTACCATTCAGTCGAAGACTTACCCTTCAACTATTGAAGAATCAATCGTTGGTTATCGAATCCCCATAACCAACAATTGATCCAGGCAATGGTCTAATCCAAATATATTTCAAAGGACAAACTTGACGTTTTAAAACGAAGCTAGCCCGGCGTAAACTAGCCCAGCCCTTAAAAAGTTAGCCCGGCTATTCATATGTAAATTTAGCGTGAACATGTTCCTTTTAATTTCCAGTTCATTGTTAGAAGTATTAGTCAGCTCAAAATTAATAGATTGGCAAATTTAGTTCATCGAAACAAAGTTTTCTTTTGAAAAAGCTAGAGGGACCTGACTTGAAAGGTAGTAACCAGAACTAGTAAAGATAAAAAAGGTAGCCTTTTACAGGCTGGAGAAAAATTGTAGACACGTTTTGTAAGCTTTAAAATATCTTTCATTTTTATATTAATGTTTTGTATAATAATCTTGTTCCATACTGTGTATTTTGTATTGTGTTTTAAATACTGTTAATATATTTTGTAGATTCGAGCGCTACAGCAAGAAAGCTTTCAGCAGTAAATTTCGCCGACAGTTTCAGAAACACTGTCAAAACAGACGGAATATGAGAAGTTACACTTGTAAATTCAATAAGCGGTTTGGAAATAATAAAATATTGTGAAAAAGATAATATCTATTTTTATTTATTTCTTTCCTTAAATATATTTTCATCTCCGTATCAGTCTAATTGTTTGAATGTTAATTATTGTTAGGATTATGCTCAGTAAGCAAGGTTTCGACGCAAAACTTGTTTTTCGTTGTGTTTTAATACTGATTTGTTAAACTTAGGCTAGCATGAAGAATTCTTCGCTTCACAAATCCAGCTTCAGTGGATATAAACAAATCTTGACAATGGCTCTAGAGTATGTGGAGACCGCCAATTCGAACATAAACTATAAGTTCTATTTTCTTTTTAAGCGACCAAAAGGATTGGGGTAACAAGTTCCTCCTACAGTCCTTTTCCGCCAAAGTCGTCTGATCAAAATTTGGGACAGAAGTTTCAAGCTCCCATCTGCAAAAAGGTGGATTTTTTTATTCTTAGCCTGTTGATCAGGGACAAGTTTTTATTATTTTTTACTTAGTTTTTTAGTTTTTTCCCAGGGGAAATCGCATTGAGGCAATGGTTCTAGAATATGGAGAGACGGCCCATTCGAAATAAAATTATGGGTTCTAGCTTCTTTTTAAGCGACCGCAAAAATTAGGGGAATCTTGTTCCTTCCACTGCCCTTTTCCCCCAGAGTCGTCTGATAAAAATTTGGGATAGAGGTTTCAAGCTCCCATCTTCCAAAAGGTGGATTTTTTTTCTTATCTTGTTATAAAGGATACGTGTTCATTTGTTTTTTAGTTTTTTTTCCCAAGAGAAAATCATATTAGCCCAATGGTTCTAGAATACGGGAAGACGGCCTACTTGAACATAAATTATAGATTATAGTTCCTTTTTAAGCTACCACAAGGATTTGAGGGAACTGGTTACACCCACGGCGATGTTCCCCAAAAGTCACCCAATTAAAATTTGAGATGATTCAGCATAGTTGAAATGTCCAATATGACTCACCCTCCGAAAGTTCAAATTTATGTCTTAATTCCTTAAGAACGACTCCTGAGACACATGAATCACTTATTCAAAAAAACATGCTAAAGTCAGAATGAATCACCGCTTATACTGCTGAATCACCGCTATGAATACTGGGTCTACCTAAATCTAAGATCGATTTATAAGAAGGCTCTGCATTTATTTAAAATTGTTGTTGATTTCAACTTCTGATTTTACAATAAGTTGATTTTACCCCCCCCCCTTGCCTCTTGACAAAAATTTGTACTCCTTTTTTTATTTTATAGGAATGTTTGGAATTACTTTGTTTCTTCTGTTATTTATCAGAGCAGCAAATGTTAACGGTTCAAAAACTATTCAACAAACTGATATTTCATCTGGTGATCCTGAATTCAGTGGTGGGAGAAGCTTGAGTGAAGTTTTACCGTATAACATGAAGATTAACATAGAATTGAATCAGTCTCCTAGATCTTCTGCAAATGCAACTTTAATGTTACCAATGTCTTATTCTCGAAAAGTAAGAAAAAGGAGAGACGGTTGGGGCTTCAATATACGTAATTTAAAGCGGCGATTCTTAGACGAAAGGGTTTTTAAGATGAAGCTCAAAAACTTTGTCTCCAATAGATATAGAACTACAATGGACTATATACCCTTAACAAAGTTACTGTCGACATCCCGCATGAGATCTATGATGGGATTCAAAAATAAATTTGATCCTCAGTCAAGAAGTGAACCTAATCCCCATAGCTTAATTACAGCAGTTGATGGTAGTTCAACAGAAAGGAAGACCTTGGACATGTATCAGGCAGCACATAATTTAGACTATCAAAGGGTAAGCTCTGACAGAGATAATTTGTCAAGAAGACGTCTATATGTAACCCCACCACTTTTACGTACAACAGATTTCCCTAAAGAAAAGTTGGAACAAAAAAACTTAAAATTACATAGAAGTGCAAATATAGCTAGTCAAAGATTTTCTACAGCAAACCTTTCTCACTCAAACGTAGCTTCAAGAATTCTTAAAGTTGCTAGTCCAGTAAGTCGGAAAGAAACGACGATGTCAAGGATTCCAGACGTATCAGTAGGTGGTTTAATGAAAACTGATAATCGTCAACCTTTCTCTTATCATTATAATAATCATCAAAGACAAACAATAGATCAAGCCCCATCATTTTATCGCTCCAATACTGCTACACCTAAGTTTAATTATGGGTCTTCAGTTTTATCAAGTTACAATATCCAGCGCAATAGTGAAAATTCAAAGCATCAGCTTCCAGCAAGAGAAAAATTGGCTGAGACATTAGAAATTCAGGAGACAGGCTCCATCAGTGCCGATCAAGTATATCAAACATCTCCCATATATTTACAAAGAGGAGATCATAAAAAGCACTACCAAGCAAAAGAACACAAAGTTAATAAGCCTTCAGTTTCTCCTTACGTTAATGTAAAATTTACTCAGCAAAACCTCACAAAATCAAAACACGTATTACCAATAGTACATAGCTACGAAGGTAGACTGATACCAAGGGTGGAGCCAGATAAAATATCAATAAAAAACTTAGAATTTGACGTATCCCTGTCAAAAAATACCAGCATCACTCGTAAGACTCCTCCTACGTTGTCTTTAGCAAATCACAAAAAGTATCCTAAAGAGACTTTAGGTGGCCATGGACATCAGACGTTGAAGTCTAACGATAATTTAAAAAGTGACGCAATATTCAAAAGTGTTGGACCAACAAATTATGTAAATCAAGAAGACAGTTTTAGAAGAACAATACCATCTAATTATTCTGATCAGGTGAATGAGTTCATTTCAGTAAGGCAGAGCTATCTACAAGAAATACAAAAATCAATACAAAAGGCTATATCTGCTATTGGAGACCTTTTTGGTTTACCAGATCTACTGATGGATGAGTTAGGAGAAAAGGGTGATGTTGACGCCATTGGATTTTATTATGATGCCGTGTGGGACGTTTTTATTTATGTTATAGTTATTAATACCGTATGGCCGATTATATTTGGTAATAAGGCAGTCAAAGGGAAATATGACAATTTACCAAACTGGGTATATAAAAGTTTTGAATTTTGGGAGCAAACACTGCTACCAAAACTAGGGATTGACGTTGTCAGACGTGGAAGGAAGTTGACAAATCGACATGATGAACTATTGCAACAAACGTTGAAATTGTTCGTTGAGTCTATAGTATCAAAGGAAAAACTTGAGCATTTATTTAAAAAGTACCAATAACTAGAACGAAAAAGTACTACAGGAGCTGAATGCTATGTTGCTAATTCATCTTAAACAAGACTGTAAGACAGAGAGAGACAGAAGACATACAGAAAAATACTCCTAAAAAGTTTTTCAGAAACATTGAACCTTTTTCGTTTTTAGAAAAAAAAACTATCTAAAATATGTATTGTATTTTTTTTTTTTGGAATGTCGTTCATGCAACTGAATGAAAAAATGAAGACTAGTTATGCTTATTAAAATACAATTTAAATTCAACAAAAGCAGAAAGAATATGGTGTTAATAAGCAAAACCATGAAAACCTCCCTAGTGTGTCTTCATAAGAACGAACTATAACTCGTAGTAACCAAGACTTTGAAATTCTATTTTGAAAAAAAAACAACTGTCAATTGAGGATGAATTACTATTTGAAGGTCATTCAAGGATGGTAACTACTTTTTTGATTAATCTTGATGGTAAAAGTTCACTGTGAGCATAGATTTATTTGCATTTCGAAATTCCACCTGAAACCTTGCAAATGTGATGTCAGCTCGAAATGAAGACTCCACTTCTGGAATTTTCATGGCCAATGACCCCCAAATATGAAAATTGCTGTACCCTATCTTGAGAACCGAGAAAATCTATTTTGTCGCATGAGAAACAGTGATGCCTCTCTTTTTATTTTCCTTCTTCTTCCTTAATTTACCGCCAATGGGGTACTAAAAAACTATACAAAGGTGCTTAAGGGCTTATTTGAAAAAAAACAACACAATATCTGATACTTTTGTAAGTAACAAAAGATAAAACTAAAATAACGCATAATTTTCGACAAAAAAACTGTGTCTTCATATACTAGATAATACAACGTACGTATCATTTCACACAATAATATGTGTCTTAAGTTGCTTCTCTTGGGTATAATATTATTTTTGACTTATTCTGATTCTTGATTTTCTATAGTTCGTTCTTTACTGCACGAAGTAAGTAACAGACGAATTCTTTTCCGTTATTTAACAATAAAGGGCTACGTTAAAATTTCCATCAAGCATAAAGAATCATCAATTCGGGTTGGGGGAGCTTCCTTGGTGGGTTAACTTCTCTATTACGGTAATTTTCTCTTATTTTAGATTTTAACGTTCCATTTTCTTGAAATTTGGAAAAATGTTTTTTTTTATTTAATTTTAGCGTTTTTATTTAATACGCTAAAATTTTTGCCTTTTTTAAAAAGTAGAGCTAAGAGAAAGAGTCAAACTTTAGCGTACAGAGGGAGGCGTTGTGGAAGAAAAGCCCCTTTCATATACGGAGTAATTTCTGCTCGTTTTAAGTTATAATGTCACTCCTTACTTTCATTTAAAAAACTATTTTTTTTTTATTTAAATACGCTGTAAGAGCGAAAATTTAAATAATATATGTTGCTTCCATTAAAGTACACATAACAATTCTGCTTCTAGAAGGCTTAGAGGGTTTCAGTTCTAGTCTTGTTTGTGGTATTTTTTTTTATTATTATTTATAGTTTGAATTGATTGTTCACTTTAGTATACATTCTGTTTGGGTTCTAGTTACTCATTGATAATTAATTCTGTTATTTTTATATTTAAATTGCTATTAACTTTATTTAGGGTTGTCTTTGGTTTAGTGGTGCTCTTTCCTTTTTTGAAAACATTTACTTTTGAAAAGATATTTTACAAATTGGCATTCACTTGTTTTTAAATAACATTTTTTTTTTATTCAGTAGTAAAACTCATCGTAAGAATGAAAATTTCGACGTGGAATTTATTTTTTTGACGAATATTTTGCAGCAAATCTTAATTGAAGTTGTGCTACAGAATCCTGGATGGATAGGATGGAGGAATATTATCAAAACAAAATCTGTAAGATTTTGATGAAAAAATTAAATGGAAAATGTGGGCCTTCTATAGGTATGAACCAATAAATAAATGAATCAATAAACACTGTAATAAATACAATAAATAAATGAAACTAGAAGCGAGAGGGAATAACAAATAAATATTCTAGTCAAACTAAAACACAAACAGAAACTGCTACACACAGGAGAAGGGCTAACACCGTCTAAGTCTTCTAAAGACCGGAACATCATTTGTGCTTTTCTAAAACAAAATAGAATTTGAGCGTTTTTCTTTTTAACATTAGTAAATTCAAAAAATATTTAGACTTACAAAGAAGAATATCTAAATAAAAATCTATACATAATATCTTTACGAATATCTATATAAAACAGTCTATCTGTATTCATTCATTATGACGACGTTTTTCTTTTTTTTATGTTATGAATCAAAAAATAGCTGAAAATACAAATTGTTTTCAGTAAAGAGCGAACGACGTTCTGGTGATTGAAAGGCATAGGGCCGATTGCCCTAGTCTTCGTCGTGGAAATTTCTCTTCCTCGTCTACTCTTCATCGTGGTAATTTCGTGGTAATTTCTGCTCATTTTAAGTTTGACTTGATTAATTGTACTTTCTGATCATTTTGGGTTTCAATTAGTCATTGATATTCAAGGTTGTTTTTTTCGAGTCAGAACAATTCTTTAAACTCATTTCCGCTCCCCTTTAGTTTAATTTAACTCCTAGCTGTTCTTTAAGGGCACTTATTTTTTCAGAAAAGTTTTTCAATTAAATATATGACTGATTTCAAAGTAAAGGTTTTTTTTTATTGGGTAATAAAGGACTATTTGTAAATTTTTTCTTTTTGGTTCTTTTTCTTAAGAATTAAGATTTTAGCCCGACACTAACATTTTGTGCAGCAAATATAAGAATAATTTACTGGACAACTTATTATTTTCTTTTACTTTCTTTTATTTCATATTTTTCTATTTACCAAGATATGAATTATTTATAAGTTTCTGTGGTGTTTCAACTCTTGAATAAAAAAAAAAACTATTCTCTTGGAACGTAGGCTGAAAAGGTAGTACCAAGTTTTTTTTTGGCCCGAGGAGTTTTCTATTTATTTTCTCTTTATTCTATTTACTATATTCTATAAATTAACAATAGAATTTTGTACGGATGGAAAGGAAAGGAAAAATTTTGTTAGAAAAGATTTACGATTGGTAAAAATTTGAACCTTCTACACGGGTTTATCCCCCAACTTCATTTAAATCTAATACAGAAGAATAGAGGTTGACCTTTTACAGAAGAAGAGAAGGTTGACCTTTATACTGCAATTGCACAAAAAAACAAGTTTTTTTAACTGAAAGTAAGGAGCGACGTTAAAACTTGAAACGAAAGAAATTACTCCATATATGAAAGGGGCTTTTCCTCATCAACCCCGCTCTTTACGCAAAGATATGACTCTTTCTCTTAATTCTACTTTCCAAAACAGTAAAAAACTCTAGCGTAAAGAGCAAGGCATTAAAGAGGAAAAGCCCCTTTCATATACGGAGTAATTTATGTTCGTTTTAAGTTTTAATGTCACTCCTTACTTTCATTTAAAAAAAATTGTTTTTTTTGTTTAATTTCTGGACGTTTTTGAATTAATGTATGTTTTGATCTTGGCAAATAAATTTCATTTGTTTTGCTCTTTACGCTAACTTTCTAATGGTATTAAAAAGTAGAACTGTGGCAAAGAGTCAAACTTTAGCGTAAAGAGCGAGGGATTGCGGAGGGGACAATCCATTTCATATACGGACTAATTTCTGTTCGTTTTAAGTTTTAATCTCGCTCTTTACTTTCAGTTTAAAAAACTAGTTTTTTTATTTAATTTTTGAAAGTTTTTGTAATAATGCATGTTTGATTTTCACTCTCTGGACATAAATTATTAAAATGAAATTTACATATTAATTCTTTTTTTGGCCAAATGAATTTCTCTTAGTTTTGATCAGACGATTTTGAGAAATAAGGGGTGGGGAAGGAGGCCTAGTGTCCTTCCAATTTTTCGGTTATTTAAAAAGGCAACTAGAGCTTTTAATTTTTAACGAATGTTTTTATTAGTAAAAAATACACGTAACTTAATAATTAAGTTACGTAACTAATTATTATATTCTTATGTTTTTGTAATGTATATGAGGGGGTTTGTCCTCTCGTTAATACCTCACTCTTAATGCTAAATCTTAAGTTTTGTGCCAATTCCTTGAGAATGACCCCTGAATCAGAAAGGCCGTAGAATAAATAGTTGAAATTGTTAAAAATACTTTAGCATAAAGAGGGAGGTATCTATCTCCTAACTACTTCGCTCTTTATGCTAAAGTATTTTTAGAACCCCTTATATGCGTAATAATCTCTGTTCGTCTTAAGTTTTAATGCTACTCCTTACTTTCAATTGAAAAAAAACTTTTTGATGTTTATTTTTTCAATGTATTTTTATAGTAATTCTAGAAAATCCCGCGACCTTTTCATTGAGTTTCTCTTCCATCATGACATATTCCTCCACGGAAAGATCCTTCCACATAGTACCCTCCCCTGAAGCCCACCCCCAAACCGAAAAGATCCCCCTGAACACGTCTGTACACTTCCCAAAAACCAATACTGTATGTAAACACTGGTCAAGGTTTGTAACTTGCAGCACCTCTCCCAGGAACTCCGGGGGATTAAGGCACCCCCAGAGACATATTTATTATAGTTTTCGACTATGCGGAACAAAATGGCCAAATTTTGATCCGCTGACTTTGGGAAAAATGAGCCTGGGAGGGGGCCTAGGTGCCCTCCAATTTCTTAGTCACTTAAAAAGGGCATTAGAACTTTTTATTCCCATTAGAATGAGCCCTCTTGCAACATTCTAGGACCACTTGGTTGATGCGATGACCCCTTGGGGAAAAACGAAAAAATAAAAAATAAATAAATAAATAACCACGCACCCGTAATATGTCTTCTGGCAAAAAATACGAAATTCTACATTTTTGTAGATAGTAGCTTGAAATAATTGCTGTAGGGTTCTCTGATACGCTGAATGCGATGATGTGATTTCATTAAGATTCTACAACTTTTAAGGGGTGTTTCCCCCTATTTTCCAAAATAAGGCAAATTCAGGCATGAGACGTTTGATGACAAAGACTTAATTTGATAAAACTTATATATTTAAAATCAGCATAACAATCCAATTCCTTTTATGTATCTATTAGTATCAAATTCCGTTTTTTAGAGTTTTGTTTACTACTGAGCCTGGTTGCTCCTTACTACAGTTCATTACCACGAAGTGCTTGATAGATTTTATATTTTGTTGTTATATTTAATTTTCTTTCGTTAATTAATATTATCTGGTTCCTTAGTTTCTGCTTTGTTTAAATAAACACAGCTTTTGCTCACTTATTCCAAGGGTCCTGATGTGTTGTTTAAAAAATAAAATAAGACTTGAAGGATTAATACATTGATTAAGAAATCCGTTCTTTTTTTTTAACTGTTCCTTTTTATGAAGATTCTCATGGGTCTTTCAATATTTTATTTTAAGGCCATCATAAAACATCCTACGTGTGGATACTTAGTCTTTGGAAACTATACATGCGCCTCTATCACCTCCAATTTGGCCCAACTGATTTGTTTTATTTTATCAATCGCTTGGAAAAAAGAACTCAAAGCTGTGACTTTGAAAGTAATAGATGGCAATGCGTTTATGAACCGATTTTGGGATGCCCCTTAGCTCCCAATCATCCAAAAATAAATGCATAATACTCCTAAAATTTTCAACAATTTGAAAGCTGAAAATCAATAAAAAAAAAGCTATTACCCCTGTTCTACTCCTTAATCAGATTTTCCCTCCCCTGAATATATCTCTTCATTCAAGTTAAATTGGCAAAAAGACTTGCTGGTTTAAATTTCCTTCTGTTGAGAAAAAAATAGGAGTTCGATGGGAAAGACTTAGGGATACAAGTATTGAGCAGCTTAGGAAAACAGAAAATTTCTTTTCTGGCCTGTTTTTGGGATGGTCAGTGTTTTTTAGGCAAGGTGATTATAGCTCCAAGTTTTAAATTGATTAGAGACCAGGTAAGGCCAATTTTGGGCTCCCTAGCACGCTTCTCCTTCCCAATAGATTATTTCGCGTTCTTTTTTATCAGACAATGATACTAAAACCTTAGAGCCAATCTAAATAAATATTTCAGGCCCCTAATATTTGGAGTGCCATGCCGCATCGGGGGAAAAAATGGCCTACTCTTTGGGAGGGCCATATTTACTTTTCACACTTTATTCTCGCGCATTGGGGTCTTCATGGCCTCAATATTTGAGAATATAAATTCCAATTGGACTTGAAATTTTCTTTTAGCCTTTTTGGAAGCCCAGCTTTAAATAAGTCCATTCCCTAAAGCTACTGCTTTTTCGTCTTTTTTACGCTATATTAAATAAAAAAAAGTTTTTTGAAATGAAAGTAAGGAGCGACATTAAAACTTAAAACAAACAGAAATTACTCCTTGTGTGAAAGGGGCTTTTCCTCCTCGACACCCCGCTCTTTACGCTAAAGTTTTTTTATTGTTTCAAAAATTAAAGTTGTGAAAAAGAATCAATCTTTAGCACAATGAGCGGGGTGTCGAGGAAAAAAAGCCCCTTTCATATGAGGAGTAATTTCTGTTTCTTTTAAGTTTTAATGTCGCTCCTTACTTTCATTTCAAAAGCTTGTTTTTTTTATTTAATTTTTGAAAGTTTTTGAATTAATGCATGTCTGATTTTGGCTCTCCGTACATAAATTATTAAATGCAATTTGCTATTAATTCTTTTTTTTTGGCTAAATGGCTTTCTCTTAGTTTTGATCAGACGATTCTGAGAAATAAGGGGTGGGGAAGGAGGCTTAGTTGCCCTCCAGTTTTTTGGTTACTTATAAAGTTAACTAGAACTTTTAATTTTTAACGAACGTTTTTATTAGTAAAAAATATACGTAACCTAAGAATTAACTTACGTAACAAACTTTTATATTCTTATATTATTGATTATATATATGAGGGGGTTCGTCCCCTCGTTAATACCTCGCTCTTCACACTAAATCTTAAGTTTTGTCCCAATTCTTTAAGAATGACCCCTGAATCAGAAGGGCCGTAGAATAAATAGTTGAAATTACTAAAAATGATTTAGCATAAAGAGCGACGTATTCATCTCCTTCTAAATACCTCGCTCTTTATGCTAAAGTATTTTTAGAACCACTCACATGCGTAATAATCTCTGTTCGTTTTAAATTTTAATGCTTCTCCTTGCTTTCAATTGAAAAAACTTTTTCATGTTTATATTTTCATTGTTTTTTTTTAATAGAAATGCTAGAAAATCCTGCACCCTTTTTATTGAATTTCTCTTCCCCCATGAATATTTCTCCAAGGAAAGATCCTCCAATATAGCCCCCTCCCCTGAACCCAACACCCAAAAAAAAAACCCCTGAAAACGTCGGTACACTTCCCAATAACCATTACTGTATGTAAACATTGGTCAAAGTTAGTAACTTGCAGCCCCTCCCCCAGGGACTGTGGGGGGTAAGTCATTCCCAAAGACATAGCTATTATGGTTTTCAACTCTGCGAAACAAAATGGCTATCTCAAAATTTTGATCCGTTGACTTTGGGAAAAATGAGCGTGGGAGGGGGCCTAGGTGCCCTCCAATTTTTTGGTCACTTAAAAAGGGCACTAGAACTTTTCATTTCCGTTAGAATGAGACCTCTTGCAACACTCTAGGACCACTTGGTCGATACGATGACCCCTGGGGAAAAGAAAACAAAAACAAAACAAACAAACAAATAAACACGTACCCGTGATTAGTCTTCTGGCAAAAAATATGAAATCCCACATTTTTGTAGATTGGACCTTGAAACTTTTACACAGGGTTCTCTGATATGCTGAATGCGATGGTGTGATTTTCGTTACGATCTATGACTTTTAGGGGGGTGTTTCCCCTATTTTTCAAAATAAAGCAAATTTTCTCAGGCTCTTAACTTTTGATGACAAAGACTAAATTTGATAAAACTTGTATATTTGAAATTAGTATAAAAATTCGATTCTTTTGATATATCTTTTAGCATCGAAATTCAGTTTTTTAGAATTTCGTTTACTATTAAGCCAGGTCGCTTCTTACTACAGTTCGTTACCACGAACTGTTTGATAAGTGAACAAATAAGCGAGAATTTGGATTTGCCATGATGACGCAAAAGTATACAAGTCAACTATATGTGATCTGATTTGTAACTCCTTATTTCAAAGATATTATTCCGCACGTGATTGCTTTTATCAAAATATAGGTCATTTAAGTAAACCAAAACTTGGCAAATCACCTTTCTGCAACCTTAATAATTACACTTGTGTAATGCATTAACAAAATTGACGAATGTACAATAATTCAGTTTCATTAGCAAACCTTAGTCTACTGAATAGATTAAGTGGGAAATAAGAGTAGAAAAACAAAAAGAAAAATAAGATGCGTATATGGATGTTCGTTCTAATATCTTTGTTTCGATGTTCTACTTGTAAGTAATTTTAATAATTCTATAAAGCCACCCAGGAAAGCGTACATAACATAAAGATTGTTTAAATCTAGCAAAGAGCTAACCAATGTCCATAGTAACCAGGAGTTTACAAAAACTGTCAGAAATTTAAACTGTCTAGTGAGATAAAATCGCTAATTTATCCCGATTCAGAAACCCTTTTAGACAATTTTAACAGTAAAAAGTCATGTCACGAAAAAATTTATAGTAAATTTTAATCAGAGCCTAAAACTTCTTGAAAGTGTCCTCAAATAAGATTTATATAGATACCATAGGAATCAAAACGGTTAAAAAAAAATATTAAGAATAAATAAATTACCCAACAATTAACAAACATGGAAATCCCTTTTTGCCTCTGAATCACTGGTTTGTCATTTTTTTCGTTTTTTTTTGTCACTAGTAGTGGGGTTTTGGAATATCCCAATGGCTTTTAATGGTTTATTTGAAAGCATTTTAAATCTCTAGTATCAATCATGAAATGGAAAGGCTGGAATCTATAAAAATTGAATGAACCTGAATAATCTCTATCGTCAAAATCTTTAACCCAAGAGTTACAATCAAATTCGGTCTTTAAACTGTAAAATGAGGCTTTACAACCTCTCGGCCATGACCATAACTGCCGTGAATTGCCTCCTTAGTAGCAGAACGTGCAAGCTGCAGCAAATCCTTGGAGATCTTCAGCAAAGCCTCTTTATCAAACCACTGTGAAGTTTCATATGGCACCGAAATGGTCCTACGGGCAGCAAAGAAGAACTTGAAACCCTGATATGTTGCTAAAAAGAGGGATATATTAACAGAATAAGCTTGTTTTGGTGTTACTTGGTTGTTTTACATTTGCTGTTTTTTTTTCATAGGCATGTATTTTGAGGGTGATACCTGACACGGGGATGCCATGGATATTCTGTGGTAGCCACAACACTTGGCTGGGTAGAGAATTTAAAGTGGCGAAACCCTATAGGCCAGTGTATTCTCCTGATGAGCCCTTGTGTTGGGTTGTTGCCTCTGAATTATTTGTCTTTACTATTTTTTCTATTGTTTGGTAAATGACGACTTATTCTTATTGACGACATAACTGCCTGTCCATGGATTATTCTTTATGGTTGATTGTGTTTGGCTATGCTGTTTCACCTATGTGATTGTATCGATGAGTAGGGTTAAGGCCTCATTCAAGTGCTGGTCTATATTAATCACTAATTTAGGAAAACAGTCTTCCTTTTCTCCTTCTGTCTCTCTCTTTTTTTCTTTTTTTTCTTTTTTTTTCTTTTTTCTTATGAGTTTGGGCTGTTGCATTGGTGATTTCTCTTTTCATGATAATAATGTTTGAATTTTCGTGTGGTCTACTATTGATATCTCCGAAATCCAATAACTTCATCTAGGTGTTTACAATCATGTTCTACCTCACAGTCCCCTTAGTAAGTGAAAATAAATAACACAAGCATTAATAAAAAATGACAATCAATCAGAAGAATGTTCTCACTCAAATTCAAACTCAATTAAGGAATAATGATAAGAAGTGCTAAAGCATTTTATTGGGAAGGTATGAGAAACTTTTTGAAAATTTTCTCTCAAGACAAGAACTCAATTTTCATTTTATTAAGAAAGCATTACCTTGGATTGTCAGTTTAAAATATTTAGTGATATTTATTCCTTAAATTAAAAAAAATATTGTATTTATTTTAGCAAAAACTGTGAAAACGTTTAAATTGTGCTTTTTATTCTGTACAGTACGAATTATTTTCTGGTCTAGAGTATGCTTAGGGGTTGTTAGCCCTACTTATGTAAATTTTATTTCGTATTAAGTTTGACTCGGGTATTCGTTGTAATTTCTGTTAACGTTAAGTTTTATTTATTTTTTGAAGGTGAATAATGGTAGTTTCTCGCTTACAACATTAGTTGACTTTGTTTCCCCTCAAATTTAATGTTATAGAGCTCCTCACTTTCTTTTAAAAGTTGTCTTATGGATAAAGTTTTTTAAATTAATTTCTGTCCGTTTGGTATTGTTGTAGTAGTTCTCATGGAAAATATAATTTTTATTAGTTTTTATGTTTAACTTTTTCAACACTCCATGTTTTGCAAATTATTGTAATTAGAATATTTAATTATATTTCCGATATCATTCCTATATATTTCAGTATGATTTGATTATTTAAACCCTTTTGAATCCTGTTGTGAGGCTTATGTTTGGTTGAAAATACTTCCACCAACTGTGCTCCGTGACCTTTTGCTGGTATTTCTGTGTATAATTGCGTCAGAGGCAAGTTCACTGTTTTCTAAGTGAGTTTCCACAAGTTATTGAAGTTCATCTCCATGTCATGAAGTCAATGAACAGAAGTTATGCTAATAGGTTATGATTTTCTTTTGTTTTTAGAAGAGCTAACCAACGGAACTGGTTAAATGAAAATATTAACAATAGAGATTTAAGTGAATTTCAAGTATGCTGAAGAATGAAATATTGTCTAAATATAATTTTATTGATTAATGTAATATGCATAGTTGAGGCATTAAATTGGTATTAAATTGTTAATTGTAGTGATTTATTTTTATTGAGGTATGTTAAAGAAGAAGTTGAGTTAGTATTAAAGCATAATGGGTCAATTGCATTTTGTGGGGGATTGACATACCCAATATACCTAGAAACATAGTCGCTGGACCTTTCAAACATGCCAAACTAAATGTCATGAATGTTATGAATTAAAGTAACTGTATAGGTAGTTTTAATAGTATACACAGAGTGCCTCCTGGCTAGTTCAAAATCTACCCCAATTTACTAAGGGTCTAACTTGATAATATATGTCGTTCTGAGACATTGCTGCATCAACTTTTTAAAAATGGATATGCCCTTAGTTCCACTATTTCAACATCTACCTAAATATTCGTTAAAAGCTTTACTTAATGTTCTTAGTATGCATAGCAGTAATAGGTGTAGTAGCGCTAGAAGCAACATGCTCATAGAACCTTCGGTTAATTCAATATCCTTTTCAATACACACTGAATGTTTGAATTTAAACCATCAATTGTTCTTGAATTATTTGTGATACGTCTTGTTGACAACCTGTTGGGATGTTGTGCTTCTTTTTAGTTTCATAATGTTTCAATATATTCTAAGTTTTCACCTTAATACCCATAGTTTTAAAAGCGAAGGTATTTGCAGTAGATGTTGAATTAATAAAAGCAGCCTCAGTTAATGGCAGTAATAGTAGTATTAGAGTTAGCAATAATAGCTGAAATAGTAGTAGTAAGAGTGGCAGCAGTAGTATTAGGATGCAAATATATCTTTTTGGTTTGTTCATCATCCTACATAATAAGCCTCGTTAGTTTCAACTTCACGTACCAAACTGATCCTAAAATGTTGCTCTTAGCCCTTTTGACAACCAGCAAACAGACAGTGTTTCCTGATGAAGTCCACTTATGTCACCGCCCAAAAAAAATCCTTGAACTTTTGTCTTCATAACCTTAGATATAGTTGTAATAGTATTCTCAGTAGCAGCGCTGGTATTATTAGTAGTTGAACTAATTGGAATAGCAGTATTCCTAGTAGCAGCACTAGCATTAACTTATTTGCTTTCGGCTATTTGAACCCCCCCCCCCCTCTTATCAAGTCCTGAAAGTTTTAACTCACAAAAATTAACCATTGATGTGACAATGCTGATATGTATTTTGATAATTTTTTGTTCTTCTTGAAATTTTTATTCCAATACTTTTAGTCTTACTCGTAGTTGAAATAGAAGCAGTGTTAACATTAGTTTTAAATGTAGCAGTAATGGTGGCATTAGTAAGAACGTACACATATTGCCTTTTGGTCAGATATTCCTCCTCTTGAGGATTTTCTGAAAGTTCTAACTTTATTCCCAAATCAATTTTTGAGATACGCTGTTTTGACAATGTACATGTACATAGCGTCTTGTGATTTATTTCACAATAATTATTATATTATGTATTTATTATATTATATTTATTTTTTATAATATTATTATATGGATGAGTAGGGTTAAGGCCTCATTCAAGTGCTGGTCTATATTAATCACTAATTTAGGAAAACAGTCTTCCTTTTCTCCTTCTGTCTCTTTTTTTTTTTTTTTTTTTTTTTTTTTTTTTTTTTTTTTTTTTTTTTTTTTTTTGTGTTTGTGCTGTAGCATTGGTGATTTCTCTTTTCATGATATATAATAATAAATTAAATAAAATGAATAAAATAATAAATAAATAAAATAATAAAATAAATAAATAATAATAATATAATAAAATAATAAAATAAATCAAATAATAATAAATATAAGTAATAACAAATTATATATATAATGATATTTCAAATTAATTATTGGTGATAGCTGCAGTAGTAATGGTAGCATACAAATACCACCTTTGCAAATATCCTCCTTGTCATTTCTTGAAAGTTCTAAATTTATATGCTCAGTCATTTGGGAATTACACCCTTTTGACAATCCATATACACACAAACCATTTCAATTTAGTCCACCACCCTGCTAAAATTCTCTGAGAGGCTCCCCTGAATGCTTTTCGCCTTTTGGAAAGTAAATTATAAAATACATACCTTTTCTCGATAAGACTTACTGCGTTCAAACACTGAAAAAATTGCCATAAGGCCTTCGGGGACCTTGTCCTCCCCAAAGACGTAATTACCGGGTCTCTTTAAAAGGTTGAATAAAATAGTTCACATAAAACTTCAGATGTACTTTGGAGAATGATAGGCCTAGGTTAGAGGGGGGGATATTGCTATCCATTCACTTTTGGCTCTTAAAAAGGAACTACAGTATCCAAGTTCCAGTCAAATAAACCCCTTTCAAACTAAAGATTATACGACCGTCCGTTCTATAGAGACCTCATATCTCTTGAGGAATAACTTACAACCCTTGTCACCGGGCTCCAAGGAGTTGTGCCCACTTTGACGAAATGATGATAATCTCTTTGGACTATTTTGGGTGAAGTGAGCATTTCACAATTTCGATGGGATGCGTTGTGAGAAAAGAGCATGTCAGAGAGGGGGATTAGTTCCCTCATTTACTTTTGACTCAAACGGGAACTATCTGTTCCGATCAAACTATCCTCCTCTAAATTTCAACCGACAACTCCTTCCAGATAAGCTTTCTACGCCTCTGGGATATAAGTAACGACCCTTATCCCAGACTGTAGGGGGTTTGGTCAACCCAATAGGCTTTTATTATGACACTTTTGAGTATTTTTGAAGAAATTCCTATCTAAAAATTTGTATCAGATACATTTTGTGAAAATATGACGTTTGGGCTGGGGGGGGGGGGTCTACTATACTTCAATCACTTAGAATTTCGAAAATAGCGCCAGAGCTTATAATTACCAATCCAATGAGTCACCCAGAGTATAACAGGGGTTGTCAGCCCCACTTACGCTAGTTTTTGGTGGGATTGAGTTTGACTCGGTTATTCACCGTAATTTCTGTTTGTTTTGAGTTTTATATATTTTTTGATTGTGGATTATTGTAGTTTTACGCTTGCTACAATAGTTGACTTTGTTTCTGCTTAAATTTGATTTTATAGAGCTCTTTACTTTCTTTTAAAAGTTGTCTAGTGGAAAGAGCCCCAGGGTACAACTTACAAACCTTGCCCAGACGGCTATGGGGGTTGTCATCCTTGAAGCTGTAATTTCAGACCTCTCAACCACACTGAACTAAACATCCTTGACAAAATTTCGAATGAATGTGTTGAGAAATGATAGGCCTTGGGGGGGACTAATTGTCCTCAAATAACTTTTCATTATTGAACGGGCATTAGAACTTTCAGTTTTGCAATTGCCCTTTCAACAAAATGGTTGTCTTTAAATATAGACTGGATATTTAGAAAATAAACGAGCTTGGTCTTACCAAGACGACTTACCAAGACTTACTGTAAGACGACTTGGTAAGACATAGAACTTTCCATTTTGAAAGGAATTAGCTTTTCTGAAAGTTTCAATGATATTTATTGCTATTTTAGAGCAGAAGTACCTATGATATTTTTTATGTGCTCTTTTGAAAACTTGCATGTATATTTTTTTTATTTAATTGAAACTCCCCTTAAATGTTCCCTGAAAGTTTCACATTATGACCATTGGCATAATGAGTTACGGTAACTATAGTGGGAGTATTCATACCTGCCACAACTCAAACCTAATAATGTAACTTAATGATTCAGCCCGTATTGAGATATGGCTTTTGTCACCTTATTGAAATCCAAATGTTCTCAGTTCGTTATTATTTAGTTGATAATTCACCTAAATACTCATTAAAACCTTTACATCGTATGAATGTGCACTTTCACTTGAAAAGGAAGATGATTGGATAATAGTAATAGGTGCAGTAGCAATATTACCAGCATGCATATAAAATCATCGGTTTTTTCAACAGCCCCTTCAACACAGGCTGAAAGTTTCAACCTAATACCATCAACTGATTTCTGTAGCCTCTATTTGACAACCTGTGTTGGCATGTTTCATTTCTATTTAATTCCATAGGGTTTCAAAGCTTTCCGAATTTTCACCTTCATACCCTTAGTTATAATAGCAGCAGGAAGAGTAGTAGCAGTGAGTTAGTTATAGTAGCCTTAGTTTTATTGGCAGCAGTAGCAGCAGAAGTAGTAATAAGAGTAGCAGCATGAGCATTACCAATATGTAGCAGTGTGTTAGTAATAGCGTGAACACATTGTCTTTTGGTCCAATGACCTTCCCGTTCAAGTTTTCTCTGAAAGTTCCGATTTAATAACCAAAACAGTTCTTCAAATACGCTCTTTTGACAATTTGTGTATACATCCTTTGTTTTGATTTAGTTTAAACTTCCCCTCAATATCATAAATGGAGCGATGTGGTAGAAGTGGTGGTAGCAATAGTATTGGTGGTAGTTTTTGTCGTAGTGGTAGCATGCAAATGTTGTATTTTTGATCAAATCTCTTATTTTTCCTGAATATTCTAAATTAATATAATCAGGCTTTGCTGAATTAAACCCTTTTGACAATTTGTATATATGCACGTCCTCAATATTTGCACGTCCAATGTGCACGTCCTCAATATTTGTCTGAAAGGCTAACCAGAATGTCTTTCATCATTTGGAAAGCATAGACAAAACACTTGCCTTTCTCAATACCATATGTTATACGTAAACAATGAACGAGGTGCCGTGACGACTCTGGGGAGGTTGTGGACCTCAAAAAAATAATTACTGGATCTTTAGACAGTTTTGAACAAAGCAGCATTCTTAGGGGTGTATGGTTGCACCCCATTCACTTTTTAATCTTAAAAAAAGGGACTAAAAATTTCTACTTCTAATAAAATAAACCCCTTCCGATCCAATATTTACACGACCCCTCATTCCATAAGAACCATTTATTCCACGGGTATAACTTACAATCCATGCCACTCAGCTCTGGGGGGGGGGGGTTCCACCGTAAAGATGATATTATATGCTCTTTGAATTATTTGAATTATTGTGAACAAATGGCTATATCATAGTTTCGATCAGATTTGTTTGGAGAAAAGAGGACGTCAGGAAGGCGGTAAGGTATTAGTTGCCCTCTGATCACTTTCATTCTCAAAAAGGGCACTAGACCTTTTTATTACCCATCCAATGCCCCCTCTAAAATGCATACACCCATAATTTCTACGAAAACATTATTTACCCCCAGGACATAATTTACAACACTTACCCTGAAGGGTGCAGGGGGTTTTCCATCGTCGAAAATATAATTTCGGGACTGTTCAATGACGTTGAACAAAACGGCTATCTAAGAATTTCAGATGGATGTGTTTAACCTGATGATGGGTGCTGGGGGGCTGGTTGCCATCATGTCACTTAAGACTATAAAAAGCAGGCTCTAGCCATTGGAACTGGCAATCGAATGACACCCTTTTGAAATTTCTATGACAATTTCTAACTGCCCTGATCGAACCAAAAAATAGCACATTGTGCCTGCATTGTTCTTTATTTAGGCACCGCTATCACAATGCCTGTGATAGAGATTTGCTGAATGATCTGCTTCTTTTTAGTGTCGCTGTGGCTGTGCCATATAGTAGGGCGTTGGAAAACCCGTTTTGAACTGCACTAAGCTCATGGATTTTGTCCATTAGAAAACAGCTGCAATATAGGGAAAATACTGTCATTATTGATTGCAATAACTGTATTTTGATTTCCTTTTTGACAATGCAATCAAACAAGAAAAAGAGAACTGACATATATAATTTGTTTTGAGATTTTAAGTCAATTATGCTCAGCTGTATTAGCATACTAGCAATGCTGACGCGACCCATAAAGCAATTTTATTTCTTCGCACAGTGAGGTCTCAACACTTCTATTCGCATTTTTTGTTTGCCCTCCAACCTCTCACAAATATCTTCTGGATCCAAAGCTGCATAAGATTTTTGTGCCAGCTTATTTTCATTGCACTTCGTCACTGCAACATTCAACTGCTTTTCCACCTTCCAGTCATACAAGCCTCTTCCTTATGCTTTCTTTTTGCCATCTAGTTTCAAAGCACAACCTTTTAACATATTTGCTCTAACAGTAGCTAATGTAAGTGTGCCTTGGTCATTTAAGGTCTAGACCTGGTCTAGTGATGAAAAGCAGCTATTTTGAAAGATCTTTTAGTTCATGTGATTTAGAATTTCCCTTGCATGTCGGAGGACAAAATCAGCGCCATCCCCCAAATTACTTGCATCAACTAATCCTTGCCACTGTAAATTTATATATTATATACAAATACAGTTATTCCCGCTCTGAATATGAGCTTGAATCCTCACTTATGTTTTTTTCAGATTTTACTGCTTAAGCAATATTTGTTACTTCATCGGAACTATTTGCTCATCAATGATCTGGTGTTTTTACGGGTCTTCCCTCTGTATCTTGATCAAGTTAGCTAACAGCTTCTCTCTCAAGAGACAAATTTTATAAATGTTGTCATGACCAGGGTCTCCGTGACACTTCAAATTCAAATTCAAATTCATTTTATTTAAAAAACATTCGACGGACAGAGCCGATTATTAGTTTTTATTGTCATACACACACAAAATCACAGTGTAAAAAGTTTTGTTTCATCAGTAGCTGCAAGAGGATGGTCTTTCTTGTATAAAAGAGAAAACTCCCAGGTAACGCTCAGTGCTAGCAGAAGAAACTCCTAATGTCTTTCCATCTTTCTAAAGTGTATATATATTCGTCTAATCACAAATGTAGCTTATTACCAGGGATCAAATAACAACATCAAATCTTACAATTGGGTTTTGTGCCAATTTCTTGGTCGACTTTAAGCTGATCCGTCCAAAGAGCGTCTGATTGGATAAAATATACTGTTTTCCAAGCCATATCTTGGTGTCCCAATAGTTTGAAAGTAGAAAAACTGGAGGCTTGTGGTTTGATTTCTGAACTTCCATTAGCTTGTGAATCATTCTGACTGTCACAGTCGTTGACTTCAATTCGGCAGGCTTCTATTTCAGCTTCGGGTGATTTTTTCAAATATTCTTTAGAAGCCTACTTTGAATGAGATTGGTCTTCGTCTTTCCTTTTGCAGGTATTCCAGGTCAGGAGCATCATATGACTGTAAGTAATACTTACAACTTTAGCCGTTGAAATTGGGTATGAACGTAGTTTCCTTATAATTGTAGAGCACTCGCTGTTTCGGTGAAAACGTGGTGTATCTCCATTGGAACCATCGAAAACATATATTGGCTTAGAAATATAGACGATGTTGCTATATTTCTATACATAAAGCTGGGTAATTTAGCTAAAGAAATCTCGGCATTTTTTTTTTATTATTAGTGAATGCCCACATCTCAAGATGCTCTGGTTGGTTTCACTGGCACAAGCTTTTAATTTTGTTCTTTAACCAGGGGATACTTCTGGAGCTACAAATTCTATTTAGCAAGGTTGAACCATCAGAAATTACAAGATAGGGGAATGAAAACCGTGGTTACGAGACTTCAGAATATTTATATTTACAAACTATTTTGTAATTTAGCTAAAAGAAAGCTCAGTATTTTTTTTTGTTCACAAAGAAAACCCACAGCTCAAGATGTTTTGATCTGCTTCACTGCCACAAGCTGTAAATTTGGCTCTTTAACCAGGTGATATTTCTGGAGCTACAATTTCTATTTAACAGGGCTGAACCATCAGAAATTATAAGATCGGGGAGTGAAAACAGTGGTTGTGAGATTAAAGACTATCTATATCAACACAAAATTTCAGTAATTTAGCTAAAAGAAAGTTTAGTATTTTTTTTAACCGTGAAAACCCACAGCTCAAGGTGTTCTGTTTGGTTTCACTGACACAAGCTGTTAATTTTATTCTTTAGCTAGGTGATACCTCTGGAGCTACAAATTCTATTTCGCAAGATAGAATCATCAGAAACTATAAGATAGGGGAGTGAAAACAGTGGTTATGAGTGGTTATGAGTCATACTATTTGCATCTACAAAAAATTTTAAAATTTAGTTAAAAGAAAGCTTAATGTTTTTTTTTTTAATAGCGAAAACCCACAGCTCAAAATGTTCTGGTTGGTTTAACCGGCACAAGTTGTCAATTTTGCTCTTTAACCAGGTGATATTCCTTGAGCTACAAATTCTATTTAGCAAGGTCGAATCATCAGAAAATATAAGATAGAGGAGTGAAAATAGTGGTTATGGGATATCAGATTATTAAATCTGCAAAAAACTTTGTAATTTAGCTAAAATTAAGCTGAGTATTTTTCTTGACAGTGAAATCCACAGTTCAAGATGTTCCGGTTGGTTTCACTGACACCAGCTGTCAATTTCATTCTTTGAAGTTCAGAAAATATAAGATAGAGGAGTGAAAACAGTGGTTATGGGATATCAGATTATTAAATCTACAAAAAAGTTTGTAATTTAGCTAAAAGTAAGCTGAGTATTTTTCTTGACAGTGAAATCCACAGTTCAAGATGTTCCGGTTGGTTTCACTAACACCAGCTGTCAATTTCATCCTTTAGGTATCAGAAAATATAAGATAGAGGAGTGAAAACAGTGGTTATGGGATATCAGATTATTAAATCTGCAAAAAAATTTGTAATTTAGCTAAAAGTAAGCTGAGTATTTTTCTTGACAGTGAAATCCACAGTTCAAGATGTTCCGGTTGGTTTCACTGACACCAGCTGTCACTTTCATCGTTTAGGTATCAGAAAATATAAGATAGAGGAGTGAAAACAGTGGTTATGGGATATCAGATTATTAAATCTACAAAAAATTTGTAATTTAGCTAAAAGTAAGCTGAGTATTTTTCTTGACAGTGAAATCCACAGTTCAAGATGTTCCGGTTGGTTTCACTGACACCAGCTGTCAATTTCATCCTTTAGGTATCAGAAAATATAAGTAGAGGAGTGAAAACAGTGGTTATGGGATATCAGATTATTAAATCTGCAAAAAAATTTGTAATTTAGCTAAAAGTAAGCTGAGTATTTTTCTTGACAGTGAAATCCACAGTTCAAGATGTTCCGGTTGGTTTCACTAACACCAGCTGTCAATTTCATCCTTTAGGTATCAGAAAATATAAGATAGAGGAGTGAAAACAGTGGTTATGGGATATCAGATTATTAAATCTGCAAAAAAATTTGTAATTTAGCTAAAAGTAAGCTGAGTATTTTTCTTGACAGTGAAATCCACAGTTCAAGATGTTCCGGTTGGTTTCACTGACACCAGCTGTCAATTTCATCCTTTAGGTATAAGAAAATATAAGATAGAGGAGTGAAAACAATGGTTATGGGATATCAGATTATTAAATCTGCAAAAAAATTTGTAATTTAGCTAAAAGTAAGCTGAGTATTTTCCTTGACAGTGAAATCCACAGTTCAAGATGTTCCGGTTGGTTTCACTGACACCAGCTGTCAATTTCATCCTTTAGGTATCAGAAAATATAACATAGAGGAGTGAAAACAGTGGTTAAGGGATATCAGATTATTAAATCTGCAAAAAATTTTGTAATTTAGCTAAAAGTAAGCTGAGTATTTTTCTTGACAGTGAAATCCACAGTTCAAGATGTTCCGGTTGGTTTCACTGAAACCAGCTGTCAATTTCATCCTTTAGGTATCAGAAAATATAAGATAGAGGAGTGAAAACAGTGGTTATGGGATATCAGATTATTAAATCTGCAAAAAAATTTGTAATTTAGCTAAAAGTAACCTGAGTGTTTTTCTTGACAGTGAAATCCACAGTTCAAGATGTTCCGGTTGGTTTCACTGACACCAGCTGTCAATTTCATCCTTTAGGTATCAGAAAATATAAGATAGAGGAATGAAAACAGTTGTTATGGGATGTCAGATTATTAAATCTACAAAAAAGTTTGTAATTTAGCTAAAAGTAAGCTGAGTATTTTTCTTGACAGTGAAATCTACAGTTCAAGATGTTCCGGTTGGTTTCACTGACACCAGCTGTCAATTTCATTCTTTAAGTATCAGAAAATATAAGATAGTGGAGTGAAAACAGTGGTTATGGGATATCAGATTATTAAATCTAAAAAAAAGTTTGTAATTTAGCTAAAAGAAAGCTGAGTATTTTTCTTGACAGTGAAATTCACAGTTCAAGATGTTCCGGTTGGTTTCACTGACACCAGCTGTCAATTTCATCCTTTAGGTATCAGAAAATATAAGATAGAGGAGTGAAAACAGTGGTTATGGGATATTAGATTATTAAAGCTGCAAAAAAAATTGTAATCTAGCTAAAAGTAAGCTGAGTATTTTTCTTGACAGTGAAATCCACAGTTCAAGATGTTCCGGTTGGTTTCACTGACACCAGCTGTCAATTTCATCCTTTAGGTATCAGAAAATATAAGATAGAGGAGTGAAAACAGTGGTTATGGGATATCAGATTATTAAATCTACAAAAAAGTTTGTAATTTAGCTAAAAGTAAGCTGAGTATTTTTCTTGACAGTGAAGTCCACAGTTCAAGATGTTCCGGTTGGTTTCACTGACACCAGCTGTCAATTTCATCCTTTAGGTATCAGAAAATATAAGATAGAGGAGTGAAAACAGTGGTTATGGGATATCAGATTATTAAATCTACAAAAAAAAAAATGTAATTTAGCTAAAAGTAAGCTGAGTATTTTTCTTGACAGTGAAATCCACAGTTCAAGATGTTCCGGTTGGTTTCACTGACACCAGCTGTCAATTTCATTCTTTAAGTATCAGAAAATATAAGACAGAGGAGTGAAAACAGTGATTATGGGATATCAGATTATTAAATCTAAAAAAAAGTTTGTAATTTAGCTAAAAGAAAGCTGAGTATTTTTCTTGACAGTGAAATTCACAGTTCAAGATGTTCCGGTTGGTTTCACTGACACCAGCTGTCAATTTCATCCTTTAGGTATCAGAAAATATAAGATAGAGGAGTGAAAACAGTGGTTATGGGATATCAGATTATTAAATCGACAAAAAAAATTGTAATTTAGCTAAAAGTAAACTGAGTATTTTTTCTTGAAACTAAAATCCACAGTTCAAGATGTTCTGTTTGGTTTTACTAACACAAGTTGTCAATTTTATTTTTTAGCTAGATTTATTTAAAACAAAGTTTATTTATTTTTAACTAGAAAGTATAAGATAGGGGAGTAAAAATAGTGCTTACGATATTTCTAAACTTACAACACTATATATACGTCTAGTTCTCTAAAAACTTCCCCTTTCTGAAAGATAGTTCCTTCAGAACCATGCTTCTTTAAAGTCTCCCCTTCCCTTGAGTTTCAGACTATCGATGGAAAGTCTGTAAATTTTCACAATTCATTTGAACTGTTAGACACTCATATGTGCCAGGCCAGCGGAATAAAACCACATGAACAAATCATTGCATAATCAATTACAAAAAGTACTTATTTTGACCAATTATATCACCCAAAGAGAGATGATAACTAGACCCACTTTGCCTGAGCAACATGAAAGGTTGCGGCAACCTTTGTACGGCTTCGCCGAATAAATTGTTGCGAGAGGAACACTTTGGTTTTGTTTCATTGCTATCGGTTAAATGCTGAAGTTGTCAGCGTATCGAAGCTTTTTAAACGTTATGTTCAAAGAATAACGCGATCAGTAGTCACATAATCATAGACTATTCCTCAGCGTTGAAAAAACAACAATAACATAAGAACATCGAAAGAAGGCACTAAATTGACTTTGTTGCCAGTTGAACTTTATAACTCCATTAATTATTACGAAACTGTCTCACTGTTGTCTGATATCGTTTGTATCCGTTGCGTAAACACTTAATTATATGTTGCAGTGAGTATGGGTACACCAACTAGCAAAATTTTTACAAATTCCTCTGTGTTTTCATTGTTTTACTTTATCGCTTGTACCCGTTGCGTAAACACTTAATTCTAGGCTACAGTAAGTATGGGTATGCTACACTATGCTACACTATGCTACACTAACTAGCAAAAGTTACAAGCCTCTCTTTACTGAATATGATTGTAGCCTACCAGACGATTATTACTTACAAGTCCCCTGCATTTCTTACCAATGAAACCAAACTGGTCTTACCATCAAATACACCGCAAACAAATAATAGGTACACCAATATCCAAATTCGCAAACCCCTTATTGCCAAAGATGATTATAGTCGAAAAGTCGACTGTTGCTTACAAGTCCACTACTTGTCTCACGATTGCTATCCGCCTATTTTTGATTTCAGTGCGTGCCCTACTACTGAAGGTGTCAGCCCCTTGAAACTTTCAAACTAGTATATCTCTTGAAAAAATTTTATACCAAAAATGGATGATATATACTTTGATCAGCTCATCAAGAGCTGTCGATTGCTGTTGTACAAAGTCTATCAGTCTTACTTCAAAAGTTGATTTTTTTTTGCCGTAGGCCAACTTTTTAAGGTCACCACTTAGAAAGGAGCTAAGGATAATCTCCAATTTCTTTAGCAATAACAGAACTTTTAAAGTTTAAAAGGTACATCTGATAACATTTCTCTACCTCAATTCCAAGTCCGAAAAAACAAATGATAAACACAGCCAAAATCACGGCATCACTTTCAGACCCGTGGGAAAATGCTGCTTTTTTGCTTCTGTAAATTTTTCTATTTATCACTCAAAAAAGATATATTGGCTGTGAGGCCGGGTAAATGCCGCATATATTTAACACTTATAGATTTAGTCCATCTTCAGTTTGAAAGTGGTGCCTGCCTGCTTCCCTGCTAGAACGGAGCTTTCCACACGAAAGCAGAAACATGGTTTGATGAAGCAAAAGCTTGGCTGCACATCTTCATATACTCCTCTCTGACACAGGCTATATAACTCCACGTTGCTTCGCACATCATAGGCTCTTGCCCGTTGACAAGTAAAAACCATCCTTTTTGCCCCAGGCAAAAGTTCTGCGGAGCTTTTCAGAATGTTATGTCATATTCTTTAACCCGGTCTGAGGTCCACACTTTGGGTAAAAACCGCACAGGTTGTATTCTTACCAGTTCCCAGGAATAGGCTGAGATCTGCGGCACAGAAAAAAAGACAAAACCAAAGTGTTGCTCTCTCAACACAATAAAAACTAGACCTACGTTGCCCGGAAAACTTGAAGTATTGCGATAGCAGCACCTTGCTTTTGTTTCTTCGCTATCGATCAGTAATCACATGATCAAAGGCTATTCCTTAGCGTTGAAAAAACAGCAACAAAATAGTATCAAAAGAAGGAACTAAAAGGACTTTGCATTCATTTGAAATTTGTCCTTTTCAACTGTAGACATCGTGACGGATGAAAACTCGGAACAATATTTCATATAATCTAGTCAAACAGTTCGTGGGAACAAACGTTGGGTAACAAACGTGGGTAAGGAGCGACCCGGCTCAATAGTAACCAAAACTCTAGAAAATAGAATTTTTATACCAATAGCAATATTAATAGAATTGCATTTTAATGTTGATTTCAAATATATAAGTTTCATCAAGTTTAGTCTTGCCCATCGAAAGTTACGAGCCTGAGAAAATTTGCCTTCTTTCAGAAAATAGGGGAAAACACCCCCTAAAATCTTAATGAAAAGTTCCCCCATAAAATCTTAACAGAATCTTAACGAAAATCACACCATCAGATTCAGCGTATCAGAGAACCCTATGGTTGAAGTTTCAAGCTCCTTTCCAAAAAAATGTGGAATTTTGTGTTTTTTGCCAGAAGACAGATCACGGATGCGTGTTTATTTGTTTATTTTTTCAGGGGGATCGTATCGACCCAGTGGTCCTAGAATGTTGCAAGAGGGCTCATTCTCACGGATATGAGAAGTTCTAGTGCCCTTTTTAAGTGACCAAAAAATTGGGGGACACCTAGGCCCCCTCTCACGCTAATTATTTTTCCAAAGTCAACGGATCAAGATTCACTTTTAGGGACTTTCCTCTTCCATATCAGGTTAATGACACCCTTCAGCCATTCCTTGCGTATTATTTCGGTTTGTCAGATTATGGAGAACAGGGTGGTTAAAGCTTAAAGGGAAGTATCAAATAATATAGACAAGAAGCTGTAAATGACATATTGATCTGGATAATATTGCTTGTGCGCTAACACATATCTAGAAACTGGCATTTTTACAAGGACCAATTAAATTGATTATAGCACTTTGGAGTCATCATTGGACAATAAAAAGTTAAATCCGCTTTTTACAGGGACAAGTTAAAATAATTACTTTGTTTTATTGTCCTAAGCTAATTTTTTTACAGACATAATATTTTCACACATATTATCTTATTGTTTTTTTTTCCTTTACTATTATTTTTCTTATTATTTTCTGTTTTAGCAAGTATTATCAGTTGCTTAGGATGCACTGAGGCCAGTTTAGTCTTTGTTGAGTGATAACAACAAATGTTATGAATCTTCATGACCTTTGTTTTTCTGTATTTCTTTCTTGTATTTAGTCATTGGTTATGACCATCTGTAAATAACAAGTGTATCTTCCCATTTTTTAAAGGCCTATGAAGTCATGGTTTGAATAATTGTCTCGTTTTTGATGAATTATTTTGTTTTGCTATTGTTCCATAGTATGTATTATGTTATACTTGTCTATTTAACTGAATTCTAGCTACGTATGTTATTAGTGGCATTCATTTTACTGAAAATATATCATGTATTTTGCAGCGAGCAGGAACGCAATATTACTAAGGCCAGTCTGGACTATTAATAATCGTTTAAATATACCACTTGTCACTCAAGGAACTGGTCGAAATTCAATCCGAGGTCTATGGCAAGTAATTTTCCCTGTCGCCTTATTTCTTGACTCGTTGTTTGATGAAAAAATGGGAACAGAACAGAAAAGGTAATTATTGTGAAGTTTTCCACGATGGGTTAAAGGAAATTTAGGCACCAATGTTTTAACTACTCCTAAATGTCTCCTATAAATATTTTACTGAAATCTTCCGAATAAGCACGTTAGTAAAGATGCTAAATTTAACTACAACTACTATTAAAAACTCTCTGAAGAACCAAGCAGGCTAAGTCAAACACAGCCCAGTTTGCTCCTGCTCTATCCAAAAGTCCACGTCCTTACACCCTCCTATTAAGTTTCTATAATCCTTAAATCTCACCCTACTACATTCTTCTGACTAATTTTGGGGGAGCCCTATTTCGTCTACCTATGGACAGTTTCCCAGTGAGGACGATCATGTGCAATCTGTCATTTTTTATCTGCAGAATTTATCCTACTCATCTCAACCTTTTTCTAATTACAGCCCTAAAAAGAGAGATACGCCCAATTTTTTGCACAGCCGACTCCTTAAGATACGGTCAGTGAGTTGGAAACCCAAATAAATCCACAGATAATTTCTCTTCAAAATATCTAGCAAATCTTCGTTTTTCGGAACACCCAAGCTTCAGGAACATACTTGGCTACTGTCAAACACTATGGCCTTCAATATTTCAATCGTGGTGAACATGCCTTTCTTTCTATTCTTCAACGATTTTTTTGACTGCTAAAAACACCATGGGCCATGGTTATTCTACAGCAAAAAACTTCAATGCACCAAAAGCTTTTATTAATAATATTATCTAGGTGAGTTGAACAGTCCACTTGGTCAATCTCTTCGTTACCCAATTTCATTTCTTGACCTTAACATCTTACTAGCCTCAGTAACTTTTCTTAACACTAATTTTCAACCCTATTCTTGTATCCTGAACTCTCGATACCTCTAAAACATTCAATAATATTGCTAACACTCTCTTTAGGAATCCTAAATTGTTGGCATAATCTAGTTCAAAGAGATTTTTACTTCCATTTTTAGATTCTGTGCTTTCCTTTTGCCTTTGTTGTGCTCCTTAGAACAACATCCATCAAAATGATCCAAATGAAATGAGCAGGGATAGAACGCAACCCTGCTTAACTCCAGATTAATACCAGATTCCTATCCGTAGCAGCGTTGTTCTTTTTGCATAGGACTAATCACTTTAATATATTTATATGATATCAAACAGTTCATGGTAACGAACTGTAGTAAGGAGCCACCCGGCTCAATAGTAACCAAAACTCTACATAGTGGAATTTTTATGTCAATAGTTACATCAAAAGAATCGCATCTTAATGCTGAATTTAAGTATATATGTTTCATCAAGATTAGTTTTATCCGTCAAAATTTACGACCCTGAGAAGATTCGCCTCATTTTAGAAAATAGGGGGAAATATCCCATAAGAGTCATACGATCTTAACGAAAATCACATCATCAGATTCAACGTATCAGAAAAACATATTGTAGAAGTTTCAAGCCCTTATCTACAAAAATGCGGAATTTAGCATTTTTTGCCAGAAGACAAATCAAGGATGCGTGTTTATTTGTTTTTTTTCCCAAGGCTGGTCGTATCGACTCAGTGGTCCTAGAACGTCGCAAAAGGGCTCATTCTAACGGAAATTAAAAGTTCTAGTGCCCTTTTTAAGTGACCAAAAAGTTGGAGGACACCTAGGTCCCCTCTAACGCTCATTTTTCCCCGAAGTCCCCAAATCAAAATTCTGAGATGGCCATTTTATTCACCATAGTCGAATAACCTAATAGCTATGTCTTTGGGGACGACCTACTCCCCCGCAGTCTCCATGGGAGGGGCTTCAATTTACAAACTTTGACCTGTATTTACATATATTAATGGTTACGGGGAAGTGTACAGACGTTTTCAGGGGTGGAGAGTTGAAGGGTGGGGGGTTACGTGGGATGATCTTTCAATGGAGGAACGTTTTATTGGGGAAGAGACTTTCTTGGAAGGGGGCCAGGATTTTCTAGCATTATTTAAAAAAACAATGAAAAAATAAATATGAAAAGTTTTTTTCTGCTGAAAGTGAGGAGAAGCCTTAAAAACTAAAATTAAAATAAATTATTACACATATGAGGGGTTTACCTCTTCGTAATACTTCGCTCTTTACGCTAAAGTATTTTTGTAATTTCAACTATTTATTCTACGGCCTTTTTGATTCAGGGGTCATTCTTAAGGAATTGGGGCAAAATTTAAGCTTTATTGTAAAGAGCGAGGTATCGACGAGGGGTTAGCCCCCTCATATACGCAATAAAAGCATACAAATATAGAAGTTCGCTAAGTAGGTTAATTCGTAAGTTACGTATATTTTTTACTTGTGAAAACGTTCGTAAAAATTAAAAGTTATAGTTGTCTTTTTAAGTAATCAAAAAATTGGAGGACAACTAGGCCTACTCTCTCGCTCCTTTTTTTCAAAATCTTCCAATTAAACTATGAAAAATCCATTTAGCCCAAAAAATATTAATATGCAAATTTCGTTTTAATTATTTATGCGTGGAGAGCCAAGATAAAAAAATGTATTAATTAAAAAACGTCCAGAAATGAAGCAAACAAAAAACAAATTGTTTTAAATGAAAGTAAGGAGCGACATTAAAACTTAAAACGAACAAATTACTCCGTATATGAAAGGGGCTTTTCCTCCTCAAAGCCCCACTCTTTACGCTAAAGTTTTTTACTGTTCTAAACTGTAGAGCTGAGAGAAAGAGTCAAGCTTTAGCGTAAAGAGCGGGGCGTTGAGGAGGAAAAGCCCCTTTCATATACGGAGTAATTTTTGTTCGTTTTAAGTTTTAATGTCGCTCCTTACTTTCATTTTTTTAAAAATGTTTTTTTTTTGTTTAATACCATACAAGGAAAGGACCTTTGCTAAAGTTCTCCTGTTAGATGAATAAGCTGCTTGCTTATAATAGAGCTGAGAAATAAAGGGGCGTGATGACTCAACCATTTATCGATTACTAATCTATAAGTTGTTATCATTTGGGAAGAGTGTTTAGAGTGATAATTTCGTTGACATATTCTTATATTATAATTTCGCTGACATAGTCTATATTCTTTCTAAAATCATCCATTCTCTTAAGCATTTCTAAATTGAAGCATTTTTATCAAAAGAATTTCTAAGTTTAAAAATATACATCATACTAATAATTTTCAAAGAGTTTGTGGTAACGAACTGTAGAAAGGAGCGACCCGGCTCAATAGTAACCGAAGCTCTAAAAATAGAATTTTGATACCAACAGTTTCATTAAAAGAATCGCCTTTTAATCCTGATTTTCAGTATATAAGTTTCATTAAGATCAGTTATACCCATCAAAAGTTACGAGCCTGAGAAAATTTGCCTTATTTTTAGAAAATAGGGGAAAACATCCCCTAAAAGTTATACAATCTTAACGAAAATCACACCATCAGATTCAGCGTATCAGAGAGCCCTATTGTAGAGGTTTCAAGTTTCCATCTAAAAAATGTGGAATTTCGCATTTTTGGCCAGAAGACAGATCACGGATGCGTGTTTATTTGTTTGTTTGTTTTTTAACCAGGGGTGATCGTATCGACCCAGTGGTCCTAAAATGTCGCAAGAGGGTTCATTTTAACGTAGATTAAAAGTTCGAGTGCCCTTTTTAAGTAACTGAAAAATTGGAGGGCACCTAGGCCCCCTCCCACGCTCATTTTTCCCAGAATTCACTGGATAAAAATTCTGAAATATCCATTTTATTCACCATAGTTGAAAAACCTAATAACTATGTATTTAGGAACGACTCACTCCCCCACAGTCCCCGTGGGAGGGGCTGCAAGTTACAAACTTTGACCTGTGTTTACATATAGCAATGGTTACTGGGAAGTGTACAGACGTTTTCAGGGGGATGTTTTTTTTGCTTAGGGTGGAGAGTTGAGGGGAGAGGGGTACGTGGGAGAATCTTTCCATGGAGAAACTTGTCATAGGGGAAGAGAATTTCAATGAAGGGGGCGCAGGATTTTCTAGAATTATTTGAAAAAAAATGAAAAAATAAATATGAAAAGTTTTTTTCTACTGAAAGTAAGGAGCTGCATTAAAACTTAAAAATAAAAAAAAATTATTACGCATATAAGAGGTTTACCTCCTCGTTATACCTCATTCATTACGCTAAAGTATTTTTAGTAATTTCAACTATTTATTCTACGGCCTTTGTGATTCAGAGGTCAAAGGTCAAAGTGTAAAGAGCGAGGTATTGACGAGGGTTGAGCCCCGTCATATACGCAATAAAAAAGTACGAATATAGAAGTTTGTTACGCAAGTTAATTCGCAAGTTACGTACATTTTTACCAATGAAAACGTTTGTAAAAAATTTAAAGTTCCAGTTACTTTTTTAAGTAATCAAAAACTTGGAAGTCATATAAGGAACAACTTAAAGAATCAGGCTGACAATTTCAGAGGGCATTGGTGAGCTGAGTACACTCAAAAATTTAGATTTAGAGAGGGGACAGATTTCAGAGGTAAATTGAAAAAAGTTTGAATCAAGGCTATTAAAATTGAACATTTAGACCATATAGAGAACAACAAGTGAGGATAGAGCCAAAATATGTCAAAGGTACAGGAAGAGGATGGTACTGACCAAAACTGGTAATAATACAATGAATGAAAATGTCCATACCAGATCAAATAAAAAATAAATTAAGCAGGAGAATTCTGATGGCAGTAAAAATTCCTCCTAATTACACGAAACTTAAATGTGCGTATTTTAAATAAAGTATTTTTAAGCCAGCAATTGTTTATATCACTGGGAACAAACAAACTAACACAGGGACTTCAAAAACGGATTAATCTCAAGAGTAATGTTTTTCTCATTCTTAACTACAAATGAATTTATTTTCTAGGAGCATCGAGGATGATCAATATAAATTATTCAAGGCCTTAGAATCTGCTCTAGCAGTAATGGGTGTAGATGGTCGATCTTGCATGCTTCGAACCATTTGTGAAATGCAAAGACACCCTATAGGTGAGATGACCATGATTGGGGAGATAATTACAATAATGCTAACGTAAGTTTTTATGCTAACATACTCCTTCTAAAAACTACTCCTGCATTGGGAACCCCCAAAAATTGAAGCTTCTAGATTTGTTGCTCAGAAAATTAATAAATTTATGACGAAAACATAATACTTCTTGGTGGTTGTGGAAATTTTGAAGGCGCAATGTGACATTTTTCAAAACATTCAAGAGAAGCAAAAATTATTTTGGAAAGCATGATTTTGTAGTTTTCTTGAGCTCAAATCCTGTCTTTCTGGTCCTTTCATGTATGGGCTGAACTAACTTTGTGGCTGTGGAAGAGCCCTGCACTCTTTGGTGTTCAGAACTGGTAAAAATTCGGTGGATTTCAGGCCTTTTCATTAGATTAAAAAATTAAATACATGGAGAAGGAGAGTGGATATGTAAATTCTGATTAAACCAATCGATCGAATGTACCTGATAATAGCGTAATCAATGCATACATTATTTTGACTCATTAGTCATTTAACGCCTTTTCTATTTCCACAGTCGGTTTGATGCGTACCGATAATCACTACTTACAAAATATAAGCTCAGGATCTCAGAAAGAAGAAAGTGTGAGAAGAAAGAAATGGTAAAAGCGTATTTACAGAAACTGTTTTTAATTTTGGTAAAACTGGAAATGGCTAACTACACTTTTATGGGAAAAAATTCGAACTTACAGATACTTTATGCAGCGCACAAAGAGACGGGTCCTTCCTTTTTGCATTTGGGGCAACTATTGCTTAGAAAAATACATTATTTTATTTTCCATAATCCTTTGCCATTATCTATATTATACTACTAGCAACTCACCGCAACACCAAGCCGCTCGAGTCCAACACATCCAGTCCAACTTACTGATACTTTAAGCAGCGTACAAAGAGACGGGTCCTTCCGTTTTGCATTTGGGGCAACTATTGCTTAGAAAAATACTTTATTTTATTTTCCATAATCCTTTGCCATTATCTACATTATACTACTAGCAACTCACCGCAACACCAAGCCGCTCGAGTCCAACACAGCTATGGATGCTCCTCCTCTGCCCCAATCTATTCAAATCCTCACTCTTTTACTTGATTTTTTTTTATCTTGAATTATTTCAATTTTTTCATTTTCATGTTGTACTTATTCTTTGTACCATGGTGACTATGCATCATACATCTATATCTTTTACCTTTGATCAAGATAATTATAATCCACCTAAATTAGATAATTTATTATATCTCTATGGTCAATGTGGCAATTCAGTAACGACAGTTAAACATTTAATGGAATTAAATAAAAAAAACTAGTTTTTTTAACTGAAAGTAAGGAGCGACATTAAAACTTAAAACGAACAGAAATTACTCCGTATATGAAATGGGTTGTCCCCTCCGCAGTCCCTCGCTCTTTACGCTAAAGTTTGACTCTTTACCACAATTCTACTTTTTAAAACAATTAAAAACTTTAGCGTAAAGAGCGTGGGACTGCGGAGGGGACAACCCATTTCATATACGGAGTAATTTCTGTTCGTTTTAAGTTTTAATGTCGCTCCTTACTTTCAGTTAAAAAAACTAGTTTTTTTTATTTAATTTCTGAACGTTTTCGAATTAATGCATGTTTGATTTTGGCTCTCCGCACATAAATTATTGAAATGAAATTAGTATATTAATTTTTTTTGGCTAAATGGCTTTCTCTTAGTTTTGATCAGACGATTTTGAGAAATAAGGGGTGGGGAAGGAGGCCTAGCTGCCCTCCAATTTTTCGGTTACTTAAAAAGGCTACTAGAACTTTTAATATTCAACGAACGTTTTTATTAGTAAAAAATATACGTAACTTAAGAATTAACTTACGTAACAAACTTTTATATTCTTATATTTTTATTATGTGTACGAGGGGGTTTGTACCCTCGTTAATACCTCGCTCTTTACACTAAATCGTAAGTTTTGTCCCAATTCTTTAAGAATGACCCCTGAATCAAAAAGGCCGTAGAATTAATAGTTGAAATCACTAAAAATATTTTAGCATCAAGAGCGAGGTATCTATCTCCTCCTAAATACCTCGCTCTTTATGCTAAAGTATTTTTAGAACCCCTCATATGCGTAATAATCTCTGTTCGTTTTAAATTTCAATGCTATTCCTTACTTTCATTTGAAAAAACGTTTTCATGTTTATTTTTTCATTGTTTTTTTTATAGTAATGCTAGAAAATCCTGCGCCCTTTTCATTGAATTTTTCTTCCCCCCTGACATATTCCTCAAAAGGAAAGATCCTCCCACAAAGCCCTCTCCCATCAACCCCACCCCCAAACCAAAAAATCCCCATGAAAACGTCTGTACACTTCCCAATAACCATTACTATATGTAAACACTGGTCAAAGTTTGTAACTTGCAGCCCCTCCCTCAGGGACTGTGGGGGAGTAAGTCATTCCCAAAGACATAGTTATTATGGTTTTCGACTATGTAGAACAAAATGGCTATCTTAAAATTTTAATCTGTTAACTTTTGGAAAAAAATGAGCATAGGAGGGGGCCTATTTGCCCTCCAATTTTTTGGTCACTTAAAAAGGGCACTAGAACTTTTCATTTCCGTTAGAATGAGCCCTCTCGCGACATGCTAGGACCACTTGGTCGATAAGATGACCCCTGGGAAAAAAAAAACAAAAAAAAAACAAATAATTAAACACGCACCCGTGATTTGTCTTCTGGCAAAAAATACAAAATTCCACATTTTTTAGATAGGAGCTTGAAATTTTTGCTATAGAGTTCTCTGATATACCGAATGCGATAGTGTGATTTTCGTTAAGATTCTGTGACTTTTAATGGATGTTTCCCCCTTTTTTCCAAAATAGGGCAAATTTTCTCAGGCTCGTAACTTTTGATGACAAAGACTAAATTAATTGAAACTTAATATTTAGAATCAGCGTAAAAATTTGAATCTTTTGATGTATCTTTTAGCATCAAAATTCCGTTTTTTAGAGTTTCGTTTACTATTGAGCCGGGTCGCCCCTTACTACAGTTCCTTACCACGAACTGTTTGAAAAGAAAATAATTCGGTATTTTGGGGCTTCTGACATTATTACTCCTTTGCGGAAGTTAGGCTCAAAATTGAAAAAAGGATTATATTTTTTGTCTGGGCCCCTTCCACCTCTTAGTTCGTTTATTTTCCCGTTAGTTTTCACCTGTTTTCGCTTTATAGTTGTGTTATTTCTTAGCAGTTCTTTCGTTAGTTGAGTTATGGTTGTGGTATATATGTTTTATCGCTCGTATAGTTGTGTTATTTTCAAATTATACTCCATAATAGAGAGGCTCCGAACACCCAGCATTGTATATTAAGCTCTTAATTTGACATTTTTTTCTAACGTGACCAGATTCGTCCTGCGCCCTTTTCATTGAATTTTTTCCCCCATGGTATATTTCTCCAAGGAAAGATCCTCCCACATAGCCCCCTCCCTCAACCCTACCCCAAAAACCAAAAAAATCCCCCTGAAAACGTCTGTACACTTTCCAATAACCATTATTGTATGTAAACACTGGTTGAAGTTTGTAACTTGCAACCCCTCCCCCAGGGGCTGTGGGGGAGCAAGTCATCCCCAAAAACATAGTTATTATGATTTTCGACTATGCTAAACAAAATGGCTATCTCAAAATTTTGATCCGTTGACTTTTTGGAAAAAAATGAGCGTGGGAGGGGGCCTAGATGCCCTCCAATTTTTTAGGTCACTTAAAAACGGCACTAGAACTTTTCATTTCCGTTAGAATAAGCCCTCTTGCGACATTCTAGGACCACTTGGTCGATACGATGACCCCTGGGAAAAAAAAACAAAAAAAAAACAAACAAATAAACACGCAACCGTGATTTGTCTTCGGGCAAAAAATGCAAAATTCCACATTTTTGTAGATAGGAGCTTGAAACTTCTACAGTAGGGTTCTCTGATACGCTGAATCTGATGGTGTCCTTTTCGTTAAGATCCTACGACTTTTAGGGGGTGTTTTCCCCTATTTTCCTAAATGAGGCAAATTTTCTCAGGCTCTTAACTTTTGATGGGTAAAACTAATCTTGATGAAACTTATATATTTAAAATCAGCATTAAAATGCGATTCTATTGATGTAGCTATTGATATCAAAATTCAATTTTTTAGAGTTTTGGTTACTATTGAGCCGGATCGCTCCTTACTACAGTTCGTTACCACGAACTGTTTGATATGATAACTGTGTCAATTCGATGGTATTGCTCATTTGCGAGTGATGCTCTTCGAAACCGTTAAAATTGTAAGACTTAAGAAACCCTAAAAATATTTTTGGCTCTTATTTTAGCTTTTGGCCTTAGCTTGACTATATTTTTTCTTAATGTTATTATAATTCTTATGATCCCCTCTTTAAGGATTTTCTTCTTAGAGTCAGTATTTAAATGACTTTTACGTTCCAGTTCTCAATTTATGGGTAAGCGAGCCCTTAATAGAATTGATGCAATAACTAAACCAATTACATATTTAATTAATTATGATTAGATCTTGTTTTATCATTGACAAAGTGTGTGAAACATTTTGAAACATTTGTGAACTGTGAAAATCAAAACAAATTAGAAAGAAATGGTGGGAACTAGCCAAAAACTGATATTTAAAAGAATTTCTTGGTCTTAAAATTTATCAGGAGGGTGGTCATGCTACTTCCTAATAAAATTACATCTGAGCAAGGAATTTAAAGCCTCATAAGAACAAAGATTTTGAATCGATGTACGAATAAACATCATAAAAATTCCCTATTGTCTCTACGTTGTATTTGTTTGTTATGGAAAGGCAGTGTGGTCTTCGTCGCTATTATGTGTAATCTAAGAACAAAACAGTAATTGCTTCATAGGAATTATTGACTAGTATTAGGGACTGAGTTTCGGTTAGTGAACGAATTTGAGACTTAAAAATAATATATTTAACCCCTCACCTGAGAAAAGGTTGCTTAGAAAATTCCAACCTGGAGAACCTTACCCATATTTGGAAGCCAAATGGCAAATAAAACAAATAAAAGGAGTAGAGAAAAAAAAATTCTAGAACATTATATTTTATCCAAAATAAATTTAGGTAAAGGGTGTCAGAAACACTTCGGAGGGAGCTTATCAGATTGAAAATTAAAAGCTTCATGTTCTTTTTAACAGTTGAGAGTAAATGGGGGGAAACCAGCCCTCCGGCCTCTAATATTGAACTTGGCAGGCTTGTAATCAGAAACAAAAAACTGTTTGGTTTTCATGCATTAGTTATTCTGGTTTACTTTTTTAGGTTTTTGAATTGTTGTGTCCTGTTGTTTAAATATGTACACATATTTTTTAAATCACTCTTATTTTTTCTTTACGCAATTTGATTTCTTTTCAGAGCGCTGTCTGTTCCAATAATCCCGTTCCTTGAATGCATTTAAATATTTCTGCAATTTTAGAAATTGAAAAGCCAGCAAATTTATTCCTGCTACATTTAGTCCTATTCTTTAATAGACGTGAAATCTAAAACAATGATAATCCTGAGAAAAAACCTTTTATGAGGTATTCCCAAAAAATAATATTTCCCGACGTTTTTTTAAAGCAAAATGAGAGAAAGCTGACTCATATACCAAAACTAAATTTTGCTCTTCCTTTACCTCAGCAAAACTCGATTATGACCTATTGTTAAGATTATCAGAGCCGAGAAAAGCTGGCATTCCAGGAAAATATATAATCTCAGACGCGTTTAGAAAGCAAGATGGAGAAAGTCGACTCGTTTACAGAACAGAAGTTTTCTCTCCCTTTACACTAAAAAAAACTTGATTATGCCTTACCGAAAAGAAATAGAAGAGTCAGGAAAGGTTGACTTGCCATGAAAAGAATTATGTTCTCTGATGTTTTTACAAAGCAAGAAGAGAGAAGGCCGAGTCATGTGCAAAATATAAGTTTCGTCTTCATTTATCTCAACAAAACTTGATTATGCCTTATTATCCAGAAATATCAAAACTAAGAAAACTGGTGTTCCAGGAAAAATCATAATCTCTGACATTTTTACAAAACAATAGGAGAGAAAGCCGAAACATGTGAAGAATATAAGTTTTAAATTTTCATTTACCTCCAAAAAAGTCGATTATGTCCTATCGTCAAGAAATATCAAAGCCTAGAAAGGCTGGCGTTCCAGGAAAAATTCTAATCCTATAAGTTTTTACAAATCAAGGAGAAAAAATTGACTCATATACATAATGCAAGTTCTTCTCCTCCTTTATCTCAAATAACTCTATTATGCCTTATTGATAAGAAATATCAAAGCCAAAATAGGCTGTTTCCACAAGTCCTAGTAAAAAAAAAGGGCTGTCTCCATGGGAAGTTCAAAAAGTAGGTCTTAGTAGGACTTTTTATCCTGAAAAAGCAAACTTTTTGCAGCAAACTTAAAGAAAATACTAAACAGAACACTATCCTATAAATTACGTTTGTACCATGTAATGAGGGAGGCTTAATCCTGGTTAAATTAAGGGCTCCAGACCTTCACCATTCGGAACGCGAAAGGTTTGTAATCAGAGAAGATTTGCTGGGTTCTTATACAAATTTATTTCAAAAATATTTGGCTATCAAAGAAAGTCCGATTTTTAATTACGATATCTGCTAAGCTTGAAACTTTTGGTTTTCTTTTTTAAGGTTTTTGGACCGTTCTAACCCAATTGTAAAAATTATGAAAATATATTTTACAATCACCAGTTTTTACTCTCTACTATCTTTTCATAGTAAAGTCTGCACAACGATATGTGTTTATTAAAGCAAGTGAAATATCTAATATCGATATATACTTAACTTCAATATTCATCCTTTTTGATAATGCTTAATTCACTGTTAACTAATGTGTTTTTTGTGTTTCTTTTCATATTAACATTGAGTTCACCTCCCAGTTTAAAAATAATATTTTTTATTCTACTTGAGAACTCACCTATGTAAAACATACATTTTAACTCAGTTCCGTTGACAAATATTCTAAGATCGTTAACTTCAGAAACGGGTTGAAATTAGAAAACCAGCCGAAGGAACGTTTTGGAAAACAGCAATTCTTCGATTATGCCTACAACATTAAGTGAAGTCAAACTTTCAATTTGTTTATTGATAAAACAGGAAGAATCATAACACATTAGCTGTATCATATCCCAAAACTCATGTTTTCCAATTTCTGTCAATCCGACATTTAACTAGGATAAGCCTCTGGTGTGACCTTTGACTAAAGGTAAATTTTACTACCCTAATATGGGTGTATGTCCAGTAGCAGAGGAAATGTTTAGTATCCACATATGGGTATAAACTATGTATTCCCTATGGTCCTACTATTGTTGGTCCTTGTTGACATTTAAGATTCTTTTGGAAAGGATTGGCTCATAAGGCACGGACGTGGCTCATTCTGTTGGAAATGAGTCATTCGTCATCATTCAATTGGAAAGAGTCAAAATTAGGGTAAAGACATATTTACCCTAAATGCATCCAGAGGAATTTAGAGATAGCCATTTTGTTCAAATAGTCTAAATATCCTATAAGAAAGACTTCAGGTTTGAAATATCCCTTCATAACCTCGTGGCTCTGAATGATCGACAATTCGATATTTCTAAGGCATATAATCTTCACATGTAGTTGATGGCCATATAAACTTTGGATTGTGGTCTTATGATTGGAAATTGCAACTTATGGTGCTCTATTTAAGAGATAGTTAGTAAATTGTGGGCAACCAGCCTCCCCCTCCCAGGACCACAAGTTTTTTAAACAGACATCCATTCAAAAGTTTTAAATGCCCACTTAGTTCAGCACTGTTAAACGATCCTGCCATTATGCCTTTCGCCGCTTCTCCTTAGAACATAGATCAAGCCAAAGTCCCTTAGAACAAGAGCTGTAAGTTAGGTCACTCCTTTTATGTTTACATGCAGCACATGTTATGGAGAAAGGTATTTATGTTTGACCGTCACTTTCCAAAAAGGCGAAGGGCATTCAGGTGAGCCCTTCAGAAAAGGTTGAGCTAAATCAGAAAAATTTTGTGGATACTGACTTTCAAAGGGTGAAACTCAGGAATGACTTAGTATATTAATTTGGAACTTTCAAGAAGTTAAATGGGAGATGATCAATTAACCAAAAAGGTGATATTTCTATGTTACCACTACTACTCCTACAACTGCATAAAGAGCGAGGCGTTGAGAGGGGAACAGTCCCTTTCATATAAGGAGTAATTTCTTTTCGTTTGAAGTTTTAATGTCGCTCCTTACTTTCCGTTAAAGAAACTAGTTATCTTTATTTAATTTCTGAAAGTTTTTGAAATAATGCATGTTTTGATTTTGGCTCTCCGCACATGAATAATTAAAACAAAATTTGCATATTAATTTATTTGTATGGCTAAATGGCTCTCTCACAGTTTTAATCGGGCGATTTTGAGAAAAAAGAAGCGGGGGTGACTAGGCCTAGTTACCCTCCAATTTTTTGGTTATTTAAAAAGGCAACTCGAACTTTTAATTTTTTACGAACATTTTTATTAGTAAAAATATACGTAGCTTACGAATTAACTTATGTAACGAACTTCTAAATTCGTATGGTTTTATTACGTATATGAGGGGAGTCACGCCCTCGTCAATATCTTGCTCTTTACACTAAAGCTTAAATTTTGTCCCAATTCCTTAAGAATGATCCATGAATCACAAAGGCCGTAGAATAGATATTAATAAAATTACTTTAGCGTTAAGAGCAAGGTAATAGAGGGAGGTGAAACCCTCGAATGTGTAATGATTTCTGTTGGTTTTAAGTTTTAATGCTGCTCCTTATTTCCAGTTGAAAAAACAATTTCATATTTATTTTAAAAATTTTCCTAAAAATGTTAAAGAATTGTTCCCCCTTCATGGAAATTGTCTTTTTCCATGACAGAATTCCTCCATAAAAAGCTCCCCCATTTAATCTCCTCCCCTCAAACCCTCCCCCTCCCAACCAAAAAATTCCCCTCAAAGCATCTGTACACTTCCCAATAACCATTACTATGTGTAAACACTGGTCAAAGTTTGTAACTTGTAGCCCCTCCCACGGGTACTGTGGGGGAGTAAGTCTCCCCAAATACATAGCTATTCGGTTTTTCGACTATGTTGAATGAAATGGCTATATTAGAGTTCTGAGCCGGTGATTTTTGGATAAAAATGAGCGTGGGAGGAGGTCTAGGTGCCCTCCGATTTTTTTCACTTAAAAAGGGCACTAAAACTTTTGATTTCCGTTAGAATGAACCCTTACACGACATTCTAGGACCACTGGGTCGATACGATAACCTAAGTGAAAAAAAACAAATAAACACGCATCCATCATCTGTCTTGAAGCAAAAAATGCAAAATTCCATATTTTGTAGATAGGAGCTTGAAACTTCAACTGTATGGTTCTCTAATACATTGAATATGATGGTGAGAATTTTGTTAAGATTCTATGACTTTAAAGGGGTGTTTTCCCCTATTTTTGAAAATAAGGCAAATTTTTTCAAGCTTGTAACTTTTGATGGGTAAATCTAAGCTAAATGAAACTTATATATTCAAAATTGCCATTAAAATTTAATCTTTTTGATGTAATTATTGTTATAAAAATTCTGTTTTTAGAATGTCGGTCACTATTGAGCTGGGTCGCTCCTTACTACAGTTTGTTACCACGAACTGTCTGATGTCTGTATTTGTGTTTTGGTTTGTCTGTTTCTGCTTGTTTGTGTGTGTGTTTTGTCTCTCTTTCTTTGTTTGTGTGTCTGACTTTCTATTTTTGTATGTGTGTTTCTTTCTCTGTGTCTGTCTTTGTATGTTTGTGTGTCTGACACTGTTTGTCTGTGTTTATGTATTTTTTCTCTCTCTCTCTTTGTGCTTATTTGTCTGACTCTGTGTGTATGTTTGTGTTTTGTTTATGCGTCTGTCTTTATTTCGTGTGTCTGACTCAGTATGTCTGTGCGTGCGTGTGTATTTTGTCTATCTCTCTTTCTGTGCCTGTGTTTCTGGCTCTGTGTGCTCATGTACTCTTTTGTCGCTCTCTCTACTCCAGAACGTCTGACTCTGCGTGTTTACATGTGTTTTTTTTATCTGTGTCTGGTTGAGTGTGTTCGTGTGCCTGGCCCTGTTTGTTTGTGTGAGTAATTTGTATCTCACTCTGTTCTCGTGTGTCTGGTTCTGTGTGTTTGTGTGTTTTTGTCTCTGTGTCTATCTTTGTTTGTTTGTGGTTTTGACTCTGTGTTTGTGTGTGTACGTATTTTTGTCTGTCTGTCTATGTGCCTATGTATCTGACTTTTTGTGTGTTCTTTTGTCTGACCATGTTTGTTTTTGCATCTGTGTCTGTGTGTCTTACTTTGTATGTTTGTTTGTGTTTTGTATCTGTTTGTGTCTCGGTGTGTTTGTGCGTTGACATATTGTGTTTACTTTAAAAAAGTTGAGGAACTCCACGTACATGTGCTATTTTCTCTAAATGTTTGGTTCGTTTTCAGTCTATTCAATATAGGTTCGATTTATAATTCAGTGTCTAGTTTTGGTCATAAAAAGATAGATACACACACACCCAAATGATTTAAAAATCTTTAAGAGAGGTAACACTTATTTCATCGATTTTCTAATTGAAAATACCAAAAGGATTCTTTTTTATATTTAGGGCTACCATTAACTGATATAAAGACTTTCAAAGGATTGTTGCAAGAGTGGTCCTGGACAAGTAAGCTACTGTAGAAGCAGTTTCGGTCGGTAGAATCGTTAAGTTAGCGACTGAAAATAGTGGAACGCCTTAAATGTGATATCGTTATAGCGAGAGCTTGCGATACCCAACAGCTAAGAGTATTAATTTGATCCTGTCAGGAATTGTTCAGTCGATGCTGCACTAAACCAAAAGATACTATACGCATCCATATGTCAAGATGCTGAATTTGTAATATTTCAGGAACAGCCAAGTGTGTTGAATGCCTAGTTATTTTTACTTGGTATAGGAAATTTGACTCCTGCATTTGAGTCCCCCCCTCTAGGATTCTGGCAAGACTATGGTCCTATTTATATTTATAGTTTCTTTGAAAAAAATTGCTTTACTTTTTAGTCATTGAAAATGATTTTTTTTTTAATATCTTTTTTATTGCTATTTCAGGCCAAAACGAGGGAGGAAAGAATTCTTACGTAAATATGTAGAGGCGGAAGATTTTGGACGAGAAGAAAATGCATCCATAGAAACATGTGGATTCCACTATCCTAAATGTCCCGTTTCTTTATTTAATATATTCAGAAGTTGGAGTGGAACTGATAACGAGTGCGAGCCGATTTACAGCGTAGATGGAGTTGAGCTTCAAGTTCCTTGTGATGACAATGAAGACTCTTATGTTGATGATGGATGTTCGTCAGTGAATCTCACCGTTTCCCAAAAATGGCATGAATAGGGTGTAGTTTGTTTGTTCAAAATTTTCGCGTCAGCTCATAAACAACGTGTGTATTTACTTTTGAATTCGTCAGTGAAACATTTTATAGTTTTATAATATATTAAAGCTCAGCCGATTCAAACCTACTTTAAGAATCAAAGCATTAAATTAGTTATTTGGACTATCTCAGAATCCATAATGTCTAGTTTCTTATTATTTTTTTTTTTTATATAAACCTGGGTAATAGAAGAATACGACGGTGGGACTAACGACAGAACAATTTAATTTAAAGTCTCAGCTTCCAACAATGAAGATGAGTGTCCAGCCAAAATGCCAAGCATACACATTTATTTGCAAAGCACAAAAAGAAACAGATACCAAGAGATGGCACTTTAAAAAAGTTGAAAAGCTTCATAAGAAATTCTATACAATGCATATTTAAAAAGAAAAAGAGATAAGATATCGTTAATTATTTTATTTTAAAAGAGAAGTTATTTTGTTCAAGAACAACAGGTAAGAAAAGACTATTGCATGATTGTTTTTTTAATTGTATATTTGTTATCTTTTTTATCAGACAAAAAGATAAACATTCAACTTCATAAATTAAATGACACTTACAGTGTCAAGTTTATTTTACAGTTTTTTAATGGCACGCCGTGCTAATTCAGTTAAAATGAACCCAGTATAAAATAATTCTTCCACTTGAAATCACTTTTGCTGCAATCTGGAGTGGGTGGACTGCAGTACGAATGTATTTGGGGAGCTTTCAGTTGGCAGCAGGAAGCCAGGGTACGGTAATTTTGCTGCAGGTACCTTGAGTTAGTTATAGGCTGGCTTAAGGTACCACAACTGTGGTAGGTGGTGCTTTTATCATTTCATTGTCTCTGTTGATGGAACTTATTGTTGGTCAAGATTTCATTGCAATGATTAGAAATTATAGAGACCATTTGTGAAATCCTTTTTGGAATGACTGATCAGATGCAAGTTGTAAGCAGACCCAAGATAAGGAACATCCTCAGGACCAGAATGGTGTGCTCCCGATATCTTAGCCAGCACACTAGAAATACGAATCTTAAGAAGCGTAGGGGAAAGATCACCGCCTTACCTCTTGGGTACATATGAAGTAGATAAACACATTTAAAAAAGAATTTGAAGTTGATATCAATCAATAAACCAATTTATTCAATCAATCAATTTATTAATACTAAAGAAAACTATTACAAAAGTAAATCAGTTAATAGGCCCAAGAAGCTATGCTTGTAATGGACCACAGAGAACAAAAATAAAACACTTATAAAATATATACAAAAAAAAAATTAAAAAAAGAGAAGTGACATACAAATTGGGATAGAATTAAAAGAGAGACAAAAATTATTTAACTGGAAAGACCCGACGAAATAATGCCTTTGCAGAAAGAAAAAGAGGGACAATCAAAGAATATAAATGATTTATTTTATATTGATTTATATTCTGAGAATATAAATCAAGCATATAAAATCAAGCAATGAATTTGAAAAATTGATAAAAGCACTTCATGTTCTGTTGACAAGCTATCAGTGTCATTTTTATATTTGAAAAAAAAATTGAGATGGAATTTTCATCTCGAAACTTAATTCTTGTCATTGTTTTAGATTTGGTTCAATTTCCGTTGCATTCCACCACTCCACTCGTAAGTTATACTGAATTAAATGAAAAATTCAACTTTTTTGCATTTAAAGCCCTATTTCTCTCACCCTAATTAAGCTAGGGTCTTCATCTCCAAACATCATGTGTTTTCCCCTTTGCTCTAATTAAGCTAGTGTCTCCGTCCCAGAACTTAATGCGTATCATGCTATTAGGCATATTTTCATTGAAATTTTTATTGAAATTCATCTCAAAGTTATACAGCTACAGAAGAAAGAATAATGACACTTTTTTTCCCCAAAACAGTGAACCAATTCAATTCAATTCAATTCAATTTATTCAAAAAGAAAAGAAAACACATAACAACAATAATAATAAAGATCCTACAAGCGAACTTGTTAAGGACCAAAACAACAAAAAATTGTAAATGAAAAAGAGAGAGAAGAAAAAAAAAGAAAAGAGAAAACAAGGGTAATTAAAGCAAATTGAACAAACATTTAGAGAAATATAATATCAAGATTTTAGTACATTGTTATATAGCGTCCGAAAACTTGTGGATAGCTCGACACTGGAGGGTATTAAATTCCATTGAATTATAGATTTATAAATTGGGAATCGCTGGGCGGAACTAGAGATACACCTGGGGACAATGAAGGAACGGTTGGATGAACGGAGACAGTGGCCTTCAGAATTATTACTATTAAAATAAGATAATAAGTGGGGAGGAAGATTCTTATGGTAAGCGAAGTATGCAAGGGATAGATTTAACTTTTTGATGATTTGTTCAAAAGGGACAATACCAAAATCTGAGTACAAGTCCTTGGTGGGATATAGTCGTGGCAACCGAAAAACTGCTTTGACGGCACGGTTTTGAGCAGATTTTAATTTATTGGTAACTGAAGGATAAGTATTGCCCCATACAGATCCGCAGTATGAGATACATGGGTAAATAAAAGAATAATAAAGGGTGACAAGGAATCGGGAGGAAGAAAATAATTCACACGATTAATTATACTTACCTGTCGCAAAATTATGGCTCTGATATAGGACACATGTGTTACAAATGATAGGCAGGAGTCTTTGTGGACACCAAGAAACTTGGCAACTTCGACCTGCGGGAGGAGATTTGTAGAATATTTTAGGCCAAGTGCTGGCTGAACTTCGTTTTTTTTGTAATGGGTTTGAAATAATACCACCTGACTTTCCTTGCTGTTAATGGTCATGCAGTTAACGAGACACCACTCCTGTACTCTATTCAGAAGGGTTTGAGTAGAGGTGACGACGGAGGGTAAATTAGGACCGGTGATGAAAAAGTTGCTATCGTCAGCAAAAAGTACTGGGTGCACTGATGGGCCCAGGTCCGTAATCAAATCATTAATATAAAGGAGAAAAAGTATTGGACCAAGAACAGAGCCCTGTGGGACGCCCCTCCGGACAGGTAGGGGATGTGAAGTCACCCCACCCAGTCTCACACTCTGCACTCTACCAGAGAGATAAGAGCCGAACCATGAGAAAGGAACTCCGCGAATCCCTAGGTTATTGAGTTTACTTAATAAAACACTGTGATCAACCATGTCAAAGGCCTTTGAAAAATCCAGAAATAAGCCCAATACAGTATTTTTAAGGTCAAGTTGGGAACGTATAAACTGTGTGGCGTCTATTAGTGCATGAGCAGTTGAAAATTTGGCACGGAAGCCATATTGATGAGGAGAAATCAACGAATCTGATGAATGATTCCCAAATACAAAGGGAGAAAGACGTCGGAATATAATTCTCTCGAGCACCTTAGATATAACTGGGAGAAGTGAGATTGGACGATAATTGCTTATCTCAGACGGATCGCCTTTTTTATGAATCGGGATAACAATTGCTGATTTAAATATTTCTGGGAAGACTCAATTGGTCATAGACAGGTTTGCTATGTGCACAATGGGTTCACAAATATAGGAAGATACGGTCCTAAGAAGCTTATTACTTATGCCAAAGAAGTCAGGTGTACTACTATTAGAGAGAGATTCGATAACTTGACGCACCTCTTTGCGATCACTTGGAGAGAAAAACATGGATCTGGGATTCTTGCTAGGGTGTACTGACTGTGAGAAGGAACAGGAGTTAGCATTTGGAATATTAGTGAAATAATTATTAAAAGCATCCGCTACTAAAATTGGGTCAATTAATCTGCCACTGATGTCCCTAAGGTTCATAGGAACAGATCTTGAATTCCTTTTTTTTGAAAGGATTTCATTTATTGTAGACCAAATTTTTTGCAAGTTCCCTTTGCAGTGAGATATTTTTGAATAATAATAATTTTTCTTTGCTTCCCGGATGATTTTGGTATATATGTTTTTGTATTTTTCATAATTAGTCAGGTCAATAACGCTACTGGTTTTGCAAGCTAACTTATACAGGTAATTTTTTCGGTATGAAGAGATTATCAGGCTATTTGACATCCAGGGGCGTATATGGGTAGTTTTTCGGTTTGATTTACGAACTGGAAAGGTTGAACTAATAAGATCATTCAATCTCTGTGTAAAACTACTTGTGGCTGAATTAACATCCTGACAATCCAAAGTCTTGGACCAATCGAAGGATTTCAAACAATCCGTGAACCGGTTCATATTCACAGTATTATATATTCTATTAGACGCACGGGTATTAGTTCTACGGGGTTGAGTAGCTGATAGGGAGGGTAAGGAAAGATAGATTGGAAAGTGATCTGACAGGTCAGAAAATATTATTTTGGAGGACAGGTGGTTTCCCAGGGAAGTGCATACAAAAATGTTATTAATTAAAGTAGCGGTAGACCTCATGGGATCAACTCTAGTAGGAAAAAGAATTGTGGGAAGAAGACCACTTGAGGTAAATGTTTCAAAGAAGGTATCACTATCATTGTTATTGCTAACATTTAATAAGTTACAATTGAAGTCCCCAAAAACTATTGCCTTCTTTTGTGGTAAATTAATAAAACTAGAAAAATTATCAAACTGATTACAAAAGAAAGGTGTCGGAAATGAGGGTGGTTTATAAAATAACGAAAAAATAAAAGAATTCTCGTCTACACTTATGTCGACGATTATTGAAAAAATGCATCTATTATTTATAGGTTGCGAGAACAAGAATTCGCAATCTAATTGTCTGGTGAATTTTAGACTTGATCGGATGTAAAGAGAAATGCCACCAGAGGACTTGGTTAATTTTCTTTCAATATGAATAGCTTGAAAGCCAGTGAGGGAAAATTCATTAGTATCATCAATTTCTGAAAGCCACGTCTCCGTTATTCCAATTATGTCGAAAGGGCAGTAACCATTTGTTAAAATTAAATCTTTAAAATTAGCCCACTTATACCGTATGCTTCTGATATTAAAGCAAATTACATTAAGTTTGGTCTCTTCCATTAGCTTAGGTTTCACATTTTTCACAAAATCAAAAGTGTCGAGATATTTACAGTTAATTTGGTTTAAAGGGCTATCGGAGCTAGCTAAGGTGTTGGTGGACAGATTATTTTGGTCATTGTAATAATTAAAAACAACATTATTGCACAGTGACAAATTATTAAGAAACGTAAAATCTTGTAAAGTACTTGTACTTGTGTTTGTTTGACTGTTCATTTCTTAAGCAGTAGTTTCGGTGCTTCTGGACATTTATACGAATAACAGGGGTGGTCGGAGGAGCCACAGAGAGCACATTTCATGACAAGTTGACACGGGTTTTCTTTGGAGTTCTGGTGGTCACCAGCGCATTTAGAGCATCTCGGGGAAGCTTTACAGTTATTTGCAGTATGGCCGTAGCACTGGCATTTGTAGCACTGGGTAGGCAAAAACTTGTACTCAGTTATAAGTAGACGCTCGTAACCAATAACAAGGGAATTCTCAGTGGCATAGTTTAGGTGGTCAAGTGACTCAAACTTTAATCAAAAAGACCTCGTACTTCCTAACTGAACAACTTCTATACAGTTATTAGCGAGATCGCATAGGTCACTTTTAGATGTTCCGTCAGGCACTCGGCGTACTATACCAAAAAAGGCAGGACTCTTCACTTTAGCATTAATGGATTGGTCTGCTTTGCTTAATGTATCTGCCAAAGTATTGGCGGCACCCTTGTCCGACAGAACTACTTGCCATGCATCCCTCCTAGGCCTTAAAACAACTATGCTTGAACTGACACCCCACAAGCTTTATCCAGGAAATCTTTTCGAGCGTCAGGATTATTCAAGTTTTTTGGTGGATTTTTCACAATCAAGGAGGCACACTCGTGCCTCTATAAAGAGGTGACCCACGACAATGTTAAGCGATCTTCGGTTCCAGTGGTCGCAGAGGGATGGGGAGGGATGCATTTCGTAGCCCGAGCTCCAACTAAGAGACCTGCAAAATTTCATTCCCCTCCAACTTTTCCTTCATGGGGAAAATCTGGCCGAAAGTTTCGACCCGTCAACCCCAGCCCCCCTTTAACGTTGTCCGATCAGGCTGAAATTGACAAGTTAAGGTCCCCTAGGGCCCAGGAGCTTATCCGCGAAATTTCAGCTCCTTCCCTGTTTTCCAGAAACCACGCATAGCCACTTAAAATTCATTTTCTTTTTTTTTCTAGACGCCTACAGGTCATATCCGACATCGGATCTGGGTGTACGAAGACTCATTCGATGCGGAATTCTCCGAGTAATTTTCCTGGAAAGTTTCGTAGGAAAATCTTAACCCCCCGAAAGTTTCGACCCCCCAACCCCACCCCTCCCTTTTAACGTTGTCCGATCGGGCTGAAATTCAGCCCGAGTTAAGGTCCTCTACGGCCCAGGAGCTTATCCGCGAAATTTCAGCTCGATCCGATAACTCCTTCCCTGTTTTCCAGAAACCACGCATTAGGTACTTAATTAACGCATTTCTCTCCATAAGAGCCCATGTTAATTTGAAATTTTTAAAACTTATTGAGAAGTTATATTTACACACATACAAGTGATTAGCTCAGTCGGTAGAGCGTGGGACTTTTAATCCTTGGATCAAGGGTTCAAGTCCCTTATGGGCGGTTTTTTTTCACAACATCAAAAAAATTTTGATAACACCTGGACAGCTTATCATTTGAGAGATAACAGAATATTTGCTTCTTATGAGCAAAAGAAATATTTCGGTCATTCTATCTATTTTTTTTTTCTATTTTATACAATGATTTAAAAGCGGGGGGGGTTCCTCTCCTAATTCCTGTACGAGGAGTACAGGAATTATTAAATTACATCGACCATGGATTGTAGAAAAACGTACAGAATTAATATGAAAAAAAATAAACCTGTACAAAAGAGTCTTTAAAAACGGGGGGATTGCCTCTCCTAATAGTCTTCTTATAGTCCTAATAGTCTAATAGTCCCATGTTAATTTTTGAAATTCTTAAAAGTTACGAATATCAACATTCAAGTACATCAAAATAATCAGCTCGGCACGGCGAGAATGACTGCAAGCATCATAAAAATCCAGCTCCATTCCAGAAATGCACGAGTTGACTGGAGCTGTAAGATACATGTCCAAAAGAACTGACTTTTGACCCTGTTGGGGACTTTGCAACTGGGGCAATCCTCAGCGATGTCCGAAATAAGTGTGATATAAATGTGCTTTAAGTATATATTTTATAGCCTTTAAGTGCTCATTGCCAATTTTTAGGTGAATTTTCAAATGTTTTGAAGAAGTTTAAGTCTTTCTCGATTTAATGAAACGTGGATATTTACTTATTTTATATAAATAGTTGCTAAATAAGATAAATAATATATAATTTACTATAATTACCTAAAGATGTTTCCTATATGAGAAGGCATTTTTAGAATAAATTCTTTATTATAGGCTTTTGGACGTAGCGATCAAAATAAAAGTGTATAATTTTGTTAACACCTGGACTGCTTATCATTTGAGAGATAACAGAATATTAGCTTCTTATGAGCAAAAGAAACATTTCGGTCATTCTATCTATTTTTTTTTCTATTTTATACAATGATTTAAAAGCGGGTGGGTTGGGGGGCGGCAGCAACCCAACTTCCTCTCCTAATTCCTCTACGAGGTGTACAGGAATTATTAAATTACATCCACCATGGATTGTAGAAAAACGTACAAAAATAATATGAAAAAAACTTCGTTTTTTTAAAGAGTTAAAGAGGCTGCGTCCCAAAGTCGAACCTTAAAACGTACAGGAATTAGAAGAGGCAGTTGGGGGGCTGCCGCCCCCCAAACCCCCCGCTTTTAAAGACCCCTTTGTACAGTTTTTTTTTGTGGGGGGACTTCATTGTTACTAATTACTAGTTTCGGCGCAATGGTTCTCCTGTCCTCTTGTGTTTAGCATTTTTCGAAGTTATTCCATTATTCATTCATTTCAATTTTTCGTTAATTAAAAGAGGGCCTTTCCGAAGTAAAGAGCGGGGGGTTAGCAAAAAAAAACAAAAAACCTGTACAAAAGAGTCTTTAAAAGCAGGGGGTTTGGGGGGCGGCAGCCCCCCAACTGCCTCTTCTAATTCCTGTACGTTTTAAGGTTCGACTTTGGGACGCAGCCTCTTTAACTCTTTAAGAAAACGAAGTTTTTTTCATATTATAACTGAATAGGACGGTTTTGCGGGTGGGGGAGGTTTCATATCAGAAATAGTTTGCACGACTGACCTTGCTTTATGGTGCTCAGCGAAGCTTTTAACAAAGTCTATTTGAATATTTCGGCCCTATATCTAAGGGCTGTCTTCAGCAAAGAAAATAATAAACAATAAAACACTTACAATAAAAGTTTTTGGTTAAAAAACAATTTTTTTTTAGATAGCCATCATTACTTCTTAACGAAAAGTTCAGCCAATACTGTGTAATAAAAGCTAACATTTTACAAGCTAAAAAGGTTCATTCATTGAACTAACTGTATTTATTAAAAAATGGAATAAGTTCTTATTGCGATATTTTCCTTCTCTGCAATTAATATTGTAGTTCTTTTGGGATTGGACTTGGGCTCTTAGACGAGTAACTGGGGTTTTATCCTTACCGGAATTGAGAAGATTCATTTGCTCAAATTACTTGTGAATACAAAACGTAAATTGTTTTTTAAACAAACTTTTTTCAGTTTTGAAGTAATTTTTCGGAATATAAGGTAGGTAAATCGCACTTGTGGGATAATTAAATAAAAAAACGAGTTTTTTTTTAAATGGAAGTAAGGAGCGACATTAAAACTTATAATGAAAATAAATTACTCCGAATATGAAAGGGGCTTTTCCTCCTCAACGCTCTTTACGCTAAGGTTTGACACTCTACTTCTTAAAACAGTAAAAAAAATTAGTGTAAAGAGTGGGTCATTGAGGAGGAAAAGTCCCTTTCATATACAAAGTAATTTCTGTTCGTTTTAAGTTTTAATGTCACTCCTTAATTTCATTAAAAAAAAAAAACTTGTTTTTTTATTAAATTTCTGGACGTTTTCTTAATTAATGCATGTTTTGATCTTGGTTCTTCACACATAAATGATTAAAACGAAATTTGCACATTAATTTTTTTTGGCTAAATGGCTTTTTCATAGTTTTAATCGGAAGATTTTGAGAAAAAGGGAGAGAGGGAGGAAGTCTAGTTGCCCTCCAATTTTTGATTACTGAAAAAGACAACTAGAACTTTAAATTTCTTACGAAAATTTTCATTAGTAAAATATATATGTAATCTACGAATTAACTTACGTAACAAACTTCTACATTCCTATGTTTTTATTGAGTATATGAGGGATTTGGCCCCTAGTCGCTACCTCATTCTTTACACTAAAGCTTAAATCCTGTCCCAATTCCTTAAGAATGGCCCTTGAATCACAAAGAACGTAGAACAAATAGTTGAAATTACTAAAGATAGTTTGCGTAAAAAGCGAGGTATTACAAGGAGGTAAGCCCCTCATATGCGCAATAATTTCTATTCTTAAGCTGTAATGCTGCTCCTCACTTTCAGTAGGAAAAACGTCTCATTTTTTTCATTGTTTTTTTTTAAATAATGCTTAAAAATCCTGTGCCCTCTTCATTGAAAGTTTCTTCCCCCATGAGAAGTTTTTCCATGGAAAGATCCTCCCACGTAACCCCCCACCTCGACTCTCCCTCCCAAACCAAAATATCCTCCTGAAAACGTCTGTACACTTCCCAGTAACCATTACTATATGTAAACACAGATCAAAGTTTGTAACTTGCAGCCCCTCCCAAGGGGACTGCGGGGGAGTAAGTCGTTCCCAAAGACATACTTATTAGGTTTTCCGACTATGGTGAATAAAACGGTTATCTCAGAATTTTGATCAAGTGACTTTGGGGAAAAATGAGCGTGGGAGGGGGGCTAGTTGTCCTCCAGTTTTTGGTCGCTTAAAAATAGCACTATAACTTTAATTTCTGTTGAAATGAGCCCTCTCGCGAAATTCTAGGGCCACTGGGTCGAAACGATCACCCCTGGGGAAAAAAACAAAACAACAAATAAACACGCATCCGTGATTTGTCTTCAGGCAAAAAATGCAAAATTCCACTTTTTTTAGATAGGAGCTTAAAATTTCTAAACAAGGTTCTCTGATACGCTAAATCTAATGGTTTTATTTTCGTTAAGATTGTATGACTTTGGGGGGTGTTTTTTTTCCTATTTTCTAAAATGAGGCCAATTTTCTCAGGCTTGTAAATTTTGATAGGTAAGACTATTCTTGATTAAAGTTATATCTTTAAGATGAGCATTAATGTTTTTTTTAATGTAATTATTGGCATCAAATTTTCCATTTTTTAGAGTTTTGGTTACTATTGAGCCGGACCGCTCCTTACTACAGCTCGTTACTACGAACTGTATGATTCGAGTCGTTTTCTGGTGTGGGATTTAAGGCTTTAGAAGAATGCTTCTACAATCTTTGAGGAATAACAGTATTTATGAAAGAAATTGGGTATCCGTTGCCAAAAAGTATGTCAGTAATAAAATTTAATTCTTTTTTAATATACGTTTCTGAACAGATATGAAGTACTCTATCCACAAGAGATATTACAACACCTCTTTTAACCTGTGGAGGATGGTTAGATTTGAAGTGAAGGTATCTATTATTGTGCGTAGGCTTTCTATCAACCGTAAAATCAAGTTTGATCACACTGGGTATTATCAATACATCTAAAAAGGGTATTTTCCCATCTGTTTCGGTCTCTAGAATAAATTGCAGGTTTCTATCGTAAGTATTTAAATGTTCTAGAAAACCTTTAAGTTCACTTTCGCCATAATTCCAAATTGAAATTACATCGTCCATGAAATGTCCCCAAAACACATGATTAAGAAAATGCGAATCCTGGGCCCAATTTTCAAGATTTTCGACGAAAATATTTGTGAGTAGGCCTGATAGAGGTGCTCCCATAAGAAGGCTCCTTACCTGTTTGTAATATGAATCTCGAAACTGGAAGTGCATGGAATATTTGTTACATATTTAGCAAAATGCATGAGAACATCAATATCTAGACCTACCGCTGACTCTTCGATTAGATGATAATTGCTTTCCAGTTTATTTTGTAATAATTGATCAGATTTTGAAACATAAAGACTAGTATAGATGAAAACTATTTCAAAGCTTCTTAATATGCAATTTTCAGAAACGTCTATCTATTTCAACTTTTGTACAAGATCAACTGAATTTCTTACATAAAATTTTTGGGAGTGAAACAATACTTTTAATGCTGCGCACAACCATTTTCCAATGTTTGAGACAGGTGATTTTGTACTAGCTACAAAAAGTCTTGGAGGAATTTCTTGTCTGTGCAATTTTGGTAATCCATAAAACTTTGAGCAAAAACACCTTGGGGGAGAAATTTATTGTAGAGTGATTCTGTAGAGTGAAACTGTGGAGTGATTCTGCCATTTTCTTTCAAAGTTTTTAATTCTATTAAAACTTTTTGAGCAAATTGATCAGTCTGGTCATGGGTTGATTTAACATAAGTGTTTGTATCATTTAATGTGACTGAATTTTACAATCATAATCTGTTTTATGCATAATTACGAAGGAGTTGCTTTTATCGGCCATAGTGATTATTACTGAGGAATCACTACGGAGTTTGTTCCGAACTTATGTGTCATATGATTTTTCCATTGCGTTACTGGGAGAATTAGGAAGCTTTAATGAAGTGTTGTAAAGAGTGTTACTACAAACAAGATCTAACTTAGATCTTGTTAATCAAACAAGATGTAACTGTATCCGGGTTTGAAACAAGAGCACAATATTTGTGAAGAGAGGATTCTAAAGATGCTACCAAGTCGGCAACTGGAACCTGTTTTGGTAAAAACAAAAATTTTGGCCCCTGTTCTAGGACTTTTTCTTCAACATAGCTAAGCTTTTTAGATGGAATATTTACAATTGCAGGTCTAGAACTTATCTTAGGATTGTAAACTGGATTGGCCATTTGAGACTCATATGTCAACCTTGTAAACGTATTAGTGAGTCTCTCTTTTGACACACGGAAATCATGATGTCACATGATTTCACAAATTTCACAATCACAAATTTTTTTCCATCCTAATAATCTGGAAAAAATCATCAGATGACAAACTCTGGGACAGAAAATTTTCGAGTGATTTTTTTTCTGAGGAAATTACATTTCTTCTGTAGTTTTTGTCCTTAATAATATAATTATTAAAACATTTCTTCTGTAGTTTCTGTAATATAATATGTAGTTTTTGATTCAACGTTTTTAGCTGTAATTTATGTATGAACTGTGACTCTCGTAAAGTGTTTAAGTGAAATTTACGCCTTAAGGATTTTAGAATAATTTTATTTCTTCTGCAAGATTCCAGAAACGTTTGTTGATTAATAATGTTCGCGTGTTTTTCCCTAAACTAATAAAATGAAAAATATCTTTGGTCAAATCCTCTCCATAAGCGTGACGTAAATAATGACGAACACCACACTGCCTTTCCATAATACAACTACAGAAGAGAGAATAATGAGGACTTTTTCCCAAGACAGTGAACCAACATAACCTATTTGAATATTTCAGCCCTATATCTAAGGGCTGTCTTCAGCAAAAAAAAATAATAAACACTAAAAAACTTACAATACAAGTTTTCGGTTAAAAATCCATTCTTCTTTTAAGATTTCCTTGGCATCAATACTTCTTAACGAAAAGTTCAGCCAAGACTGTGTGATAAAAGATTACATTTAAAAGCTAAAAAGGTTCATTTATTGAACTAACTGTATTTACTAAAAATTGGAATAGTTCCTAATTGCGATACTTGCGATATTGCGATATTTTATAAGCTAAAAAGGTTCATTCATTGAACTAACTGCATTTATCAAAAATTGGAATAATTTCTTATTGCAAAATTGCCTTCTCTGCAGCTAATCTTGTAGTTCTTTTGGATTGGGCTTGTTTTTATTCGTTTCTATTTTTGTTTAATTTTGAATTAGACTATTTTCTGTAATTAAATTTGTGTACATAGGGTTGAGTGTGTATTCACCCAAGTCTCTATCTAGGGACGTAATATTATTTATTTTCGTTTGATTTCGATTGCCTCGCAGACTGTTTGTTTGATTCCTAGGTCATTACTAATGACCTAGCACTGAATACTAATAGTTCATGGACGATGCAATTTCCGTTTGGAATTATGGCGAACTTAAAGGTTTTCTAGAACATATAAAAACTTACAATAGAAACATGCCATTTACTCTAGAGACCGAAACAGATGAAAAAATACCTTTTTTTTAGATGTGTCGATAATACGCAATGTGAATGAGTTTGATTTTAAGGTTTACAGAAAACCTACGCATAATAATAGATACCTTCACTTCAAATCTAATCATCCTCCACAGGTTAAAAGAGGTGTGGTAATATCTCATGTGGATAGAGCACTTAATATCTGTTTAGAGCCGTATATTAAAAAAGAATGAAATTTTATCACAGACCTACTTTTTGGCATCGGGTACCCAATTTCTCTCATAAATACTTTTATTGCTCAAAAAGTAAAGAAGCATTCTTCAAAAGCCTTAAATCTCACACCAGAAAACGATTCGAGTAATCTCAAAAGCATGATTTACCTACCTTATATTCCGAAAATTACTTCAAAACTGAAAAAAGTCTGTTTTAAAAAAAATTTACGTGTTTCACAAGTAATTTAAGTATAATAAATTTTCTCGATATGGATCTTCTGTATGGATAAAACCCCAGTTATTCGTCTAAGAGGGGTGTATCAAATACCATGTAGTCGTGGAAATTATTAGATTGGTCAAACCCACCAAAATTTAGGAATAAGTTTACAGCAACACAAAGAAAGTATTGAAAAAGCATTAAAATCTAAAAATAATTCCATATCTTTTTATTCAGCTTTAAGCAA